>NW_025958898.1:0-54018 GCF_023159225.1 Perognathus longimembris pacificus | reverse complement strand
TTCCCAGTACATTATCCTTTCCCTGTGTAATTACCTTAACAAGCTCCAGCTGTTTTTATTCTCAGAAGGTTTACTCACCACAATCCAAATTCTTTTGGGGAGTTACCAGTACAGTAACCATACCAGGAAGTACTTAATTTATTAAGCTACTGCTTTTCTTAATCTCAGTGGAGATATTTACTGATAAACAGCTACCTACGCAGCATGTCCATGTCGTTCCTAAATGAGCTTTTATCTCTCTCCCCTCACCACAAATCATATTCTTCTGAGGAATTCCTAGTACATTATCCTTTCCCCTGTGTAATTAACTTAACAAGCTCCAGGTGTTTTTTTTCTCAGAAGGTTTACTCCCTGATATACAGCTGCCTACCCCCTTCGTAAGTGCAGGTCCTAAATCAGCTATTTTCTCTGTTCCCTCACCACAATCCAGATTCTTTTGGGGAGTTACCAGTAGAGTAACCATACCAGAAAGTACTTAATTTATTAAGCTACTGCTTTTCTTAATCTCAGTGGAGATATTTACTGATAAACAGCTACGTTCGCAGCATGTTCATGTCGTTCCTAAATGAGCTTTAACTCTCTCCCCTCACCAAAACTCAGATTCTTCTGGGGAGTTCCCAGTACATTATCCTTTCCCCTGTGCAATTACCTTAACAAGCTCCAGCTGATTTTATTCTCAGAAGGTTTACTCCCTGATATTTAGCTGCCTACCCCCTTCGTAAGTGCAGGTCCTAAATGAGCTTTTTTCTCTGTTCCCTCACCACAATCCAGATTCTTTTGGGGAGTTACCAGTACAGTAACCATACCAGGATGTACTTAATTTATTAAGCTACTGCTTTTCTTAATCTCAGTGGAGATATTTACTGATAAACAGCTACCTACGCAGCATGTTCATGTCGTTCCGAAATGAGCTTTCATCTCTCTCCCCTCACCACAAATCAGATTCTTCTGAGGAGGTTCCAGTACATTATCCATTCCCCTGTTTAATTACGTTTATAAGCCTCAGCTGTTTTTATTCTCAGAAGGTTTACTCCCTGATATACAACTGCCTACCCCCTTCGTAAGTGCAGGTCCTAAATGAGCTTTTTTCTCTGTTCCCTCACCACAATCCAGATTCTTTTGGTGAGTTACCAGTACAGTAACCATACCAGGAAGTACTTAATTTATTAAGCTACTGCTTTTCTTAATCTCAGTGGAGATATTTACTGATAAACAGCTACGTATGCAGCATGTTCATGTCGTTCCTAAATGAACTTTTATCTCTCTCCCCTCACCACAAATCAGATTCTTCTGAGGAGTTCCCAGTACATTATCCTTGCCCCTGTGTAATTACCTTAA
This sequence comes from Perognathus longimembris pacificus, assembly GCF_023159225.1. NCBI lineage: Eukaryota > Metazoa > Chordata > Mammalia > Rodentia > Heteromyidae > Perognathus > Perognathus longimembris. The sequence continues at coordinate 52,680 of NW_025958898.1, read as the reverse complement.
CAAGCTCCAGCAGTTTTTATTCTCAGAAGGTTTACTCCCTTATATACAGCTGCCTACCACCTTCGTAAGTGCAGGTCCAAAATGAGCTTTTTTCTCTGTTCCCTCACCCCAATGCAGATTCTTTTGGGGAGTTACCAGTACAGTAAACATACCAGGAAGTATGTAATTTATTAAGCTACTGCTTTTCTTAATCTCAGTGAAGATATTTACTGATAAACAGCTACCTACGCAGCATGTTCATGTCGTTCTTAAATGAGCTTTTTTCTCTGTTCCCTCACCACAATCCAGATTCTTTTGGGGAGTTTCCAGTACAGTATCCATAACAGGAAGTACTTAATTTATTAAGCTACTGCTTTTCTTAATCTCAGTGGAGATATTTACTGATAAACAGCTACCTACGCAGCATGTTCATGTCGTTCCTAAATGAGCTTTTGTCTCTCTGCCCTCACCACAAATCAGATTCTTCTGAGGAGTTCCCAGTACATTATCCTTTCCCCTGTGTTATTACCGTAACAAGCTGCAGCTGTTTTTATTCTCAGAAGGTTTACTCCCTGATATACAGCTGCCTACCCCCTTCGTAAGTGCAGGTCCTCAATGAGCTTTTTTCTCTTTTCCCTCACCACAATGCAGGTTCTTTTGGGGATTTACCAGTACAGTAACCATACCAGGAAGTACTTAATTTATTAAGCTACTGCTTTTCTTAATCTCAGTGGAGATATTTACTGATAAACAGCTACCTACGCAGCATGTTCATGTCGTTCCTAAATGAGCTTTTATCTCTCTCCCCTTACCACAAATCAGATTCTTCTGAGGAGTTCCCAGTACATTATCCTTTCCCCTGTGTAATTAACTTAACAAGCTCCAGCTGTTTTTATTCTCAGAAGGTTTACTCCCTGATATACTGCTGCCTACCCCCTTCTTAAGTGCAAGTTCTAAATGTGCTTTTTTCTCTGTTCCCTCACCACAATCCAGATTCTTTTGGGGAGTTACCAGTAAAGTAACCATACCAGGAAGTACTTAATTTATTAAGCTACTGCTTTTCTTAAACTCAGTGGAGATATTTACTGATAAACAGCTACATACGCAGCATGTTCATGTCGTTCCTAAATGAGCTTTTTTCTCTGTTCCCTCACCACAATCCAGATTCTTTTGGGGAGTTACCAGTACAGTATCCATACCAGGAAGTACTTAATTTATTAAGCTACTGCTTTTCTTAATCTCAGTGGAGATATTTACTGATAAACAGCTACCTACGCAACATGTTCATGTCGTTCCTAAATGAGCTTTTATCTCTCTCCCCTCACCAACAAATCAGATTCTTCTGAGGAGTTCCCAGTACATTATCCTTTCCCCTCTGTAATTACCTTAACAAGCTCCAGCTGTTTTTATTCTCAGAAGGTTTACTCCCTTATATACAGCTGCCTAACCCCTTCGTAAGTGCAGGTCCTAAATGAGCTTTTTTTCTCTGTTCCCTCACCACAATCCAGAATCTTTTGGGGAGTTACCAGTACAGTATCCATACCAGGAAGTATGTAATTTATTAAGCTACTGCTTTTCTTAATCTCAGTGGAGATATTTACTGATAAACAGCTACCTACGCAGCATGTTCATGTCGTTCTTAAATAAGCTTTTTTCTCTGTTCTCTCACCACAATCCAGATTCTTTTGGGGAGATACCAGTACAGTATCCATACCAGGAAGTACTTAATTTATTAAGCTACTGCTTTTCTTAATCTCAGTGGAGATATTTACTGATAAACAGCTACCTACGCAGCATGTTCATGTCTTTCCTAAATGAGCTTTTATCTCTCTGCCCTCACCACAAATCAGATTCTTCTGAGGAGTTTCCAGTACATTATCCCTTCCCCGATGTTAATACCTTAGCAAGCTGCAGCTGTTTTTATTCTACGAAGGTTTACTCCTGATATACAGCTGCCTACCGCCTTCGTAAGTGCAGGTCCTCAATGAGCTTTTTTCTCTGTTCCCTCACCACAATCCAGGTTCTTTTGGGGAGTTACCAGTACAGTAACCATACCAGGAAGTACTTAATTTATTAAGCTAATGCTGTTCTTAATCTCAGTGGAGATATTTACTGATAAACAGCTACCTACCCAGCATGTTCACGTCGTTCCTAAATGAGCTTCTATCTTTCTCCCCTCACCACAAATCAGATTCTTCTGAGGAGTTCCCAGTACATTATCCTTTCCCCTGTGTAATTACTTTAACAAGCTCCAGCTGTTTTTATTCTCAGAAGGTTTACTCTCTGATATATAGATGCTTAACCCCTTCGAAAGTGCAGGTCCTAAATGAGCTTTTTTCTCTGTTCCCTCACCACAATCCAGATTCTTTTGGGGAGTTACCAGTACAGTAACCATACCAGGAAGTACTTAATTTATTAAGCTACTGCTTTTCTTAGTCTCAGTGGAGACATATACTGATAAACAGCTAACTACGCAGCATGTCCATGTCGTTCCTAAATGAGCTTTTATCTCTCTCCCCTTACCACAAATCAGATTCTTCTGAGGAGTTCCCAGTACATTATCCTTTCCCCTGTGTAATTACCTTAACAAACTCCAGCTGTTTTTATTTTCAGTAGGTTTACTCCCTGATATACAGCTGCCTACCCCCTTCGTAAGTGCAGGTCTTAAATGAGCTTTTTTCTCTGTTCCCTCACCACAACCCAGATTCTTTTGGGGAATTACCAGTACAGTATCCATACCAGGAAGTACTTAATTTATTAAGCTACTGCTTTTCTTAATCTCAGTGGAGATATTTACTGATAAACAGCTACATACGCAGCATGTACATGTCGTTCCTAAATGAGCTTTTATTTCTCTCCCCTCAGCACAAATCAGATTCTTCTGAGGGGTTCCCAGTACATTATCCTTTTCCCTGTGTAATTACCTTAACAAGCTCCAGCTGTTTTTATTCTCAGAAGGTTTACTCACCACAATCCAAATTCTTTTGGGGAGTTACCAGTACAGTAACCATACCAGGAAGTACTTAATTTATTAAGCTACTGCTTTTCTTAGTCTCAGTGGAGATATTTACTGATAAACAGCTACCTACGCAGCATGTCCATGTCGTTCCTAAATGAGCTTTTATCTCTCTCCCCTCACCACAAATCATATTCTTCTGAGGAATTCCTCGTACATTATCCTTTCCCCTGTGTAATTAACTTAACAAGCTCCAGCTGTTTTTTTTCTCAGAAGGTTTACTCCCTGATATACAGCTGCCTACCCCCTTCGTAAGTGCAGGACATAAATCAGCTATTTTCTCTGTTCCCTCAACACAATCCAGATTCTTTTGGGGAGTTACCAGTAGAGTAACCATACCAGAAAGTACTTAATTTATTAAGCTACTGCTTTTCTTAATCTCAGTGGAGATATTTACTGATAAACAGCTACGTTCGCAGCATGTTCATGTCGTTCCTAAATGAGCTTTTATCTCTCTCCCTCACCAAAACTCAGATTCTTCTGGGGAGTTCCCAGTACATTATCCTTTCCCCTGTGCAATTACCTTAACAAGCTCCAGCTGATTTTATTCTCAGAAGGTTTACTCCCTGATATACAGCTGCCTACCCCCTTCGTAAGTGCAGGTCCTAAATGAGCTTTTTTCTCTGTTCCCTCACCACAATCCAGATTCTTTTGGGGAGTTACCAGTACAGTAACCATACCAGGATGTACTTAATTTATTAAGCTACTGCTTTTCTTAATCTCAGTGGAGATATTTACTGATAAACAGCTACCTACGCAGCATGTTCATGTCGTTCCTAAATGAGCTTTCATCTCTCTCCCCTCACCACAAATCAGATTCTTCTGAGGAGGTTCCAGTACATTATCCATTCCCCTGTTTAATTACGTTTATAAGCCTCAGCTGTTTTTATTCTCAGAAGGTTTACTCCCTGATATACAACTGCCTACCCCCTTCGTAAGTGCAGGTCCTAAATGAGCTTTTTTCTCTGTTCCCTCACCACAATCCAGATTCTTTTGGTGAGTTACCAGTACAGTAACCATACCAGGAAGTACTTAATTTATTAAGCTACTGCTTTTCTTAATCTCAGTGGAGATATTTACTGATAAACAGCTACGTATGCAACATGTTCATGTCGTTCCTAAATGAACTTTTATCTCTCTCCCCTCACCACAAATCAGATTCTTCTGAGGAGTTCCCAGTACATTATTCTTTCCCCTGTGTAATTACCTTTATAAGCTCCAGCTGTTTTTATTCTCAGAAGGTTTACTCCCTGATATTCAACGGCCTACCCCCTTCGTAATTGCAGGCCTTAAATGAGCTTTTTTCTCTGTTCCCTCACCACAATCCAGATTCTTTTGGGGAGTTACCAGTACAGTAACCATACCAGGAAGTACTTAATTTATTAAGCTACTGCTTTTCTTAATCTCAGTGGAGATATTTACTGATAAATAGCTACCTATGCAGCATGTTCATGTCGTTCCTAAATGAGCTTTTATCTCTCTCCCCTCACCACAAATCAGATCTTCTGAGGAGTTCCCAGTACATTATCCTTTCCCCTGTGTAATTAACTTAACAAGCTCCAGCTGTTTTTATTCTCAGAAGGTTTACTCCCTGATATACAACTGCCTACCCCCTTCGTAAGTGCAGGTCATAAATGAGCTTTTTTCTCTGTTCCCTCACCACAATCCAGATTCTTTTGGGGAGTTACCAGTACAGTAACCATACCAGGAAGTACTTAATTTATTAAGCTACTGCTTTTCTTAATCTCAGTGGAGATATTTACTGATAAACAGCTACCTTCGCAGCATGTTCATGTCTTTCCTAAATGAGGTTTTATCTTCTCCCCTCACCACAAATCAGATTCATCTGAGGAGTTCCCAGTACATTATCCTTTCCCCTGTGTAATTACCTTAACAAGCTCCAGCTGTTTTTATTTTCAGTAGGTTTACTCCCTGATATACAGCTGCCTACCCCCTTCGTAAGTGCAGGTCTTAAGTGAGCTTTTTTCTCTGTTCCCTCACCACAACCCAGATTCTTTTGGGGAGTTACCAGTACAGTAACCATACCAGGAAGTACTTAATTTATTAAGCTACTGCTTTTCTTAATCTCAGTGGAGATATTTACTGATAAACAGCTACCTACGCAGCATGTTCATGTCGTTCCTAAATGAGCTTTTATCTCTCTCCCCTCACCACAAATCAGATTCTTCTGAGGAGTTCCCAGTACATTATCGTTTCCCCTGTGTAATTACCTTAACAAACTCCAGCTGTTTTTATTCTCAGAAGGTTTACTCCCTGATATAAAGCTGCCTACCCCCTTCGTAAGTGCAGGTCCTAAATGAGCTTTTTTCTCTGTTCCCTCACCACAATCCAGATTCTTTTGGGGAGTTACCAGTACAGTAACCATACCAGGAAGTACTTAATTTATTAAGCTACTGCTTTTCTTAATCTCAGTGGAGATATTTACTGATAAACAGCTACGTACGCAGCATGTTCATGTCGTTCCTAAATAAGCTTTTATCTCTCTCCTCTCACCACAAATCAGATTCTACTGTGGAGTTCCCAGTACATTATCCTTGCCCCTGTGTAATTACCTTAACAGGCTCCAGCTGTTTTTATTCTCAGAAGGTTTACTTCCTGATATACTGCTGCCTACCACCTTCGTAAGTGCAGGTCTTAATGAGCTTTTTTCTCTGTTCCCTCACCACAATCCAGATTCTTTTGGGGAGATACCAGTACAGTAACCATACCAGGAATTACTTAATTTATTAAGCTGCTGCTTTTCTTAATCTCAGTGGAGACATTTACTGATAAACAGCTACGTTCGCAGCATGTTCATGTCGTTCCTAAATGAGCTTTTATCTCTCTCCCCTCACCACAAATCAGATTCTTCTGAGGAGTTCCCAGTACATTATCCTTTCCCCTGTGTAATTACCTTAACAAGCTCCAGCTGTTTTTATTCTCAGAAGGTTTACTCCCTGATATACAGCTGCCTACCCCCTTCGTAAGTGCAGGTTCTAAATGAGCTTTTTTCTCTGTTCCCTCACCACAATCCAGATCATTTGGGGGAGTTACCAGTACAGTAACCAAACCAGGAAGTACTTAATTTATTAAGCTACTGCTTTTCTTAATCTCAGTGGAGATATTTACTGATAAACAGCTACCAACGCAGCATGTTCATGTCGTTCCTAAATGAGGTTTTATCTTCTCCCCTCACCACAAATCATATTCTTCTGAGGAGTTCCCAGTACATTATCCTTTCCCCTGTGTAATTACCTTAACAAGCTCCAGCTGTTTGTATTTTCAGTAGGTTTACTCCCTGATATACAGCTGCCTACCCCCTTCGTAAGTGCAGGTCTTAAATGAGCTTTTTTCTCTGTTCCCTCACCACAACCCAGATTCTTTTGGGGAGTTACCAGTACAGTAACCATACCAGGAAGTACTTAATTCATTAAGCTACTGCTTTTCTTAATCTCAGTGGAGATATTTACTGATAAACAGCTACGTACGCAGCATGTTCATGTCGTTCCTAAATGAGCTTCTATCTTTCTCCCCTCACCACAAATCAGATTCTTCTGAGGAGTTCCCAGTACATTATCCTTTCCCCTCTGTAATTACCTTAACAAGCTCCAGCAGTTTTTATTCTCAGAAGGTTTACTCCCTTATATACAGCTGCCTACCACCTTCGTAAGTGCAGGTCCAAAATGAGCTTTTTTCTCTGTTCCCTCACCCCAATGCAGATTCTTTTGGGGAGTTACCAGTACAGTAAACATACCAGGAAGTATGTAATTTATTAAGCTACTGCTTTTCTTAATCTCAGTGAAGATATTTACTGATAAACAGCTACCTACGCAGCATGTTCATGTCGTTCTTAAATGAGCTTTTTTCTCTGTTCCCTCACCACAATCCAGATTCTTTTGGGGAGTTTCCAGTACAGTATCCATAACAGGAAGTACTTAATTTATTAAGCTACTGCTTTTCTTAATCTCAGTGGAGATATTTACTGATAAACAGCTACCTACGCAGCATGTTCATGTCGTTCCTAAATGAGCTTTTGTCTCTCTGCCCTCACCACAAATCAGATTCTTCTGAGGAGTTCCCAGTACATTATCCTTTCCCCTGTGTTATTACCGTAACAAGCTGCAGCTGTTTTTATTCTCAGAAGGTTTACTCCCTGATATACAGCTGCCTACCCCCTTCGTAAGTGCAGGTCCTCAATGAGCTTTTTTCTCTTTTCCCTCACCACAATGCAGGTTCTTTTGGGGATTTACCAGTACAGTAACCATACCAGGAAGTACTTAATTTATTAAGCTACTGCTTTTCTTAATCTCAGTGGAGATATTTACTGATAAACAGCTACCTACGCAGCATGTTCATGTCGTTCCTAAATGAGCTTTTATCTCTCTCCCCTTACCACAAATCAGATTCTTCTGAGGAGTTCCCAGTACATTATCCTTTCCCCTGTGTAATTAACTTAACAAGCTCCAGCTGTTTTTATTCTCAGAAGGTTTACTCCCTGATATACTGCTGCCTACCCCCTTCTGAAGTGCAAGTTCTAAATGTGCTTTTTTCTCTGTTCCCTCACCACAATCCAGATTCTTTTGGGGAGTTACCAGTAAAGTAACCATACCAGGAAGTACTTAATTTATTAAGCTACTGCTTTTCTTAAACTCAGTGGAGATATTTACTGATAAACAGCTACATACGCAGCATGTTCGTGTCGTTCCTAAATGAGCTTTTTTCTCTGTTCCCTCACCACAATCCAGATTCTTTTGGGGAGTTACCAGTACAGTATCCATACCAGGAAGTACTTAATTTATTAAGCTACTGCTTTTCTTAATCTCAGTGGAGATATTTACTGATAAACAGCTACCTACGCAACATGTTCATGTCGTTCCTAAATGAGCTTTTATCTCTCTCCCCTCACCAACAAATCAGATTCTTCTGAGGAGTTCCCAGTACATTATCCTTTCCCCTCTGTAATTACCTTAACAAGCTCCAGCTGTTTTTATTCTCAGAAGGTTTACTCCCTTATATACAGCTGCCTAACCCCTTCGTAAGTGCAGGTCCTAAATGAGCTTTTTTTCTCTGTTCCCTCACCACAATCCAGAATCTTTTGGGGAGTTACCAGTACAGTATCCATACCAGGAAGTATGTAATTTATTAAGCTACTGCTTTTCTTAATCTCAGTGGAGATATTTACTGATAAACAGCTACCTACGCAGCATGTTCATGTCGTTCTTAAATAAGCTTTTTTCTCTGTTCTCTCACCACAATCCAGATTCTTTTGGGGAGATACCAGTACAGTATCCATACCAGGAAGTACTTAATTTATTAAGCTACTGCTTTTCTTAATCTCAGTGGAGATATTTACTGATAAACAGCTACCTACGCAGCATGTTCATGTCTTTCCTAAATGAGCTTTTATCTCTCTGCCCTCACCACAAATCAGATTCTTCTGAGGAGTTTCCAGTACATTATCCTTTCCCCGATGTTAATACCTTAGCAAGCTGCAGCTGTTTTTATTCTACGAAGGTTTACTCCTGATATACAGCTGCCTACCGCCTTCGTAAGTGCAGGTCCTCAATGAGCTTTTTTCTCTGTTCCCTCACCACAATCCAGGTTCTTTTGGGGAGTTACCAGTACAGTAACCATACCAGGAAGTACTTAATTTATTAAGCTAATGCTGTTCTTAAACTCAGTGGAGATATTTACTGATAAACAGCTACCTACCCAGCATGTTCACGTCGTTCCTAAATGAGCTTCTATCTTTCTCCCCTCACCACAAATCAGATTCTTCTGAGGAGTTCCCAGTACATTATCCTTTCCCCTGTGTAATTACTTTAACAAGCTCCAGCTGTTTTTATTCTCAGAAGGTTTACTCTCTGATATATAGATGCTTAACCCCTGCGAAAGTGCAGGTCCTAAATGAGCTTTTTTCTCTGTTCCCTCACCACAATCCAGATTCTTTTGGGGAGTTACCAGTACAGTAACCATACCAGGAAGTACTTAATTTATTAAGCTACTGCTTTTCTTAATCTCAGTGGAGATATTTACTGAGAAACAGCTACCTACGCAGCATGTTCATGTCGTTCCTAAATGAGCTTATATCTCTCTCCCCTCACCACAAATCAGATTCTTCTGAGGAGTTCCCAGTACATTTTCCTTTCCCCTGTGTAATTACCTTAACAAGCTCCAGCTGTTTTTATTCTCAGAAGGTTTACTCCCTGATATACAGCTGCCTACCCACTTCGTAAGTGCAGGTCCTAAATGAGCTTATTTCTCTGTTCCCTCACCACAATCCAGATTCTTTTGGGGAGTTACCAGTACAGTAACCATACCAGGAAGTACTTAATTTATTAAGCTACTGCTTTTCTTAGTCTCAGTGGAGACATATACTGATAAACAGCTAACTACGCAGCATGTCCATGTCGTTCCTAAATGAGCTTTTATCTCTCTCTCCTCACCACAAATCAGATTGTTCTGAGGAGTTCCCAGTACATTATCCTTTCCTCTGTGTAATTACCTTAACAAGCTCCAGCTTTTTTTATTCTCAGAAGGTTTTCTCCCTGATATACAGCTGCCGACCCCCTTCATAAGTGCAGGTTCTAAATGAGCTTTTTCTCTGTTCCCTCACCACAATCCAGATTCTTTTGGGGAGTTACCAGTACAGTAACCATACCAGGAAGTACTTAATTTATTAAGCTACTGCTTTTCTTAATCTCAGTGGATATATTTACTGATAAACAGCTACCTACGCAGCATGTTCATGTCGTTCATAAATGAGCTTTTTTCTCTCTCCCCTCACCACAAATCAGATTCGTCTGACGAGTTCCCAGTACATTATCCTTTCCCCTGTGTAATTACCTTAACAAGCTCCAGCTGTTTTTATTCTCAGAAGGTTTACTCCGTGATATACAGCTGCCTACCCCCTTCGTAAGTGCAGGTCCATAATGAGCTTTTTTCTCTTTTCCCTCACCACAATCCAGATTCTTTTGGGGAGTTACCAGTACAGTAACCATACCAGGAAGTACTTAATTTATTTAGCTACTGCTTTTCTTAATCTCAGTGGATATATTTACTGATAAACAGCTACCTACGCAGCATGTTCATGTCGTTCCTAAATGAGCTTTTATCTCTCTCCCCTTACCACAAATCAGATTCTTCTGAGGAGTTCCCAGTACATTATCCTTTCCCCTGTGTAATTACCTTAACAAGCTCCAGCTGTTTTTATTCTCAGAGGGTTTACTCCCTGATATACTGCTGCCTACCCCCTGCTGAAGTGCAGGATCTAAATGAACTTTTTTCTCTGTTCCCTCACCACAATCCAGATTCTTTTGGGGAGTTACCAGTATAGTAACCATACCAGGAAGTACTTAATTTATTAAGCTACTGCTTTTCTTAATCTCAGTGGAGATATTTACTGATAAACAGCTACATACGCAGCATGTTCATGTCGTTCGTAAATGAGCATTTTTCTCTTTTCCCTCACCACAATCCAGATTCTTTTGGGGAGTTACCAGTACAGTAACCATACCAGGAAGTACTTAATTTATTTAGCTACTGCTTTTCTTAATCTCAATGGATATATTTACTGATAAACAGCTACCTACGCAGCATGTTCATGTCGTTCCTAAATGAGCTTTTATCTCTCTCCCCTCACCACAAATCAGATTCTTCTGAGGAGTTCCCAGTACATTATCCTATCCCATGTGTAATTACCTTAACAAGCTCCAGCTGTTTTTATTCTCAGAAGGTTTACTCCCTGATATACAGCTGCCTTCCCCCTTCGTAAGTGCAGGTCCTAAATGAGCTTTTTTCTCTGTTCCCTCACCACAATCCAGGTTCTTTGGGGAGTTACCAGTACGGTAACCATACCAGGAAGTACTTAATTTATTAAGCTACTGCTTTTCTTAATCTCAGTGGAGATATTTATTGATAAACAGCTACCTATGCAGCATGTTCCTGTCGTTCCTAAATGAGCTTTTATCTCTCTCCCCTCACCACAAATCAGATTCTTCTGAGGAGTTCCCAGTACATTATCCTATCCCATGTGTAATTACCTTAACAAGCTCCAGCTGTTTTTATTCTCAGAAGGTTTACTCCCTGATATACAGCTGCCTTCCCCCTTCGTAAGTGCAGGTCCTAAATGAGCTTTTTTCTCTGTTCCCTCACTACAATCCAGATTCTTTTGGTGAGTTTCCAGTACAGTAACCATACCAGGAAGTACTTAATTTATTAAGCTACTGCTTTTCTTAATGTCAGTGGATATATTTACTGATAAACAGCTACCTACGCAGCATGTTCATGTCCTTCCAAAATGAGCTTTTTTCTCTGTTCCCTCACCACAATCCAGATTCTTTTGCGGAATTACCAGTACAGTATCCATACCAGGAAGTACTTAATTTATTAAGCTACCGCTTTTCTTTATCTCAGTGTAGATATTTACTGATAAACAGCTACGTATGCAGCATGTTCATGTCGTTCCTAAATGAGCTTTTATCTCTCTACCCTCACCACAAATCAGATTCATCTGAGGAGTTCCCAGTACATTATCCTTTCCCCTGTGTAATTACCTTAACAAGCTCCAGCTGTTTTTATTCTCAGAAGCGATACTCCCTGATATACAGCTGCCTACCCCCATCGTAAGTGCAGGTCCTAAATGAGCTTTTTTCTCTGTTCCCTCACCACAATCCAGATTCTTTAGGGGAGTTACCAGTACAGTAACCATACCAGGAAGTACTTAATTTATTAAGCTACCGCTTTTCTTTATCTCAGTGTAGATATTTACTGATAAACAGCTACGTATGCAGCATGTTCATGTCGTTCCTAAATGAGCTTTTATCTCTCTACCCTCACCACAAATCAGATTCTTCTGAGGAGTTCCCAGTACATTATCCTATCCCATGTGTAATTACCTTAACAAGCTCCAGCTGTTTTTATTCTCAGAAGGTTTACTCCCTGATATACAGCTGCCTTCCCCCTTCGTAAGTGCAGGTCCTAAATGAGCTTTTTTCTCTGTTCCCTCACTACAATCCAGATTCTTTTGGTGAGTTCCAGTACAGTAACCATACCAGGAAGTACTTAATTTATTAAGCTACTGCTTTTCTTAATCTCAGTGGAGATATTTACTGATAAACAGCTACGAATGCAGATGTTCATGTCGTTCCTAAATGAGCTTTTATCTCTGTCCCCTCACCACAAATCAGATTCTTCTAGGAGTTCCCAGTACATTATCCTTTCCCCTGTGTAATTACCTTAACAATCTCCAGCTGTTTTTATTCTCAGAAGCGATACTCCCTGATATACAGCTGCCTACCCCCTTCGTAAGTACAGGTCCTAAATGAGCTTTTTTCTCTGTTCCGTCACCACAATCCAGGTTCTTTTTGGGAGTTACCAGTACGGTAACCATACCAGGAAGTATTTAATTTATTAAGCTACTGCTTTTCTTAATCTCAGTGGAGATATTTATTGATAAACAGCTACCTACGCAGCATGTTCCTGTCGTTCCTAAATGAGCTTTTATCCTTCTCCCCTCACCACAAATCAGATTCTTCTGAGGATTTCCCAGTACATTATCCTTTCCCCTGTGTAATTACCTTAACAAGTTCCAGCTGTTTTTATTCTCAGAAGGTTTACTCACCAAAATCCAGATTCTTTTGGGGAGTTACCAGTACAGTAACCATACCAGGAAGTACTTAATTTATTAAGCTACTGCTTTTGTTAATCTCAGTGGAGATATTTACTGATAAACAGCTACCTACGCAGCATGGTCATCTCGTTCATAAATGAGCTTTTATCTCTCTCCCCTCACCACAAATCAGAATCTTCTGAGGAGTTACCAGTACATTATCCTTTCCCCTGTGTAATTACCTTAATAAGCTCCAGCTGTTTTTATTCTCAGAAGCTTTACTCCGGATATACAGCTGCCTACCCCCTTCGTTAGTGCAGGTCCTAAATGAGCTTTTTCTCTGTTCCCTCACCACAATCGTGGTTCTTTTGGGGAGTTACCAGTACGGTAACCATACCAGGAAGTACTTAATTTATTAAGGTACTGCTTTTCTTAATCTCAGTGGAGATATTTATTGATAAACAGCTACCTACGCAGCATGTTCCTGTCGTCCTAAATGAGCTTTTATCTCTCTCCCCTCACCACAAATCAGATTCTTCTGAGGAGTTCCCAGTACATTATCCTATCCCATGTGTAATTACCTTAACAAGCTCCAGCTGTTTTTATTCTCAGGAGGTTTACTCCCTGATATACAGCTGCCTTCCCCCTCCTTAAGTGCAGGTCCTAAATGAGCTTTTTTCTCTGTTCCCTCACTACAATCCAGATTCATTTGGTGAGTTTCCAGTACAGTAACCATACCAGGAAGTACTTAATTTATTAAGCTACTGCTTTTCTTAATCTCAGTGGATATATTTACTGATAAACAGCTACCTACGCAGCATGTTCATGTCGTTCCTAAATGAGCTTATTTCTCTGTTCCCTCACCACAATCCAGATTCTTTTGGGGAGTTACCAGTACAGTATCCATACCAGGAAGTACTTAATTTATTAAGCTACCGCTTTTCTTTATCTCAGTGGAGATATTTACTGATAAACAGCTACATATGCAGCATGTTCATGTCGTTCCTAAATGAGCTTTTATCTCTCTCCCTTCACCACAAATCAGATTCTTCTGAGGATTTCCCAGTACATTATTCTTTCCCCTGTGTAATTACCTTAACAAGCTCCAGCTGTTTTCATTCTCAGAAGGTTTACTCACCACAATCCAGATTCCTTTGGGGAGTTACCAGTACAGTAACCATACCAGGAAGTACTTAATTTATTAAGCTACTGCTTTTCTTATTCTCAGTGGAGATATTTACTGATAAACAGCTACCTACGCAGCATGCTCATGTCGTTCCTAAATGAGCTTTTATCTCTCTCCCCGCACCACAAATCAGATTCTTCTGAGGAGTTCCCAGTACATTATCCTTTCCCCTGTATAATTACCTTAAAAAGCTCCAGCTTTTTTATTCTCAGAAGGTTTACTCCCTGATATACAGCTGCCTACCCCCTTCTTAAGTGCAGGTCCTAAATGAGCATTTTTCCCTGTTCACTCACCACAATCCAGATTGTTTTGGGGAGTTACCAGTACAGGAACCAAACCAGGACGTACTTAATTTATTGAGCTACTGCTTTTCTTAATCTCAGTGGAGATATTTACAGATAAACAGCTACCTACGCAGCATGTTCATGTCGTTCCTAAATGAGCTTTTATCTCTCTCCCCTCACCACAAATCAGACTCTTCTACTGAGATTTCCCAGTACATTATCCTTTCCCCTGTATAATTACCTTAACAAGCTCCAGCTGTTTTTATTCTCAGAAGGTTTACTAACTGATATACAGCTGCCTACCCCCTTCATAAGTGCAGGTCCTGAAAGAGCTTTTTTCACTGTTCCCTCACCATAATCCAGATTCTTTTGGGGAGTTACCAGTACAGTAACCATACGAGGAAGTACTTAATTTATTAAGCTACTGCTTTTCTTAATCTCAGTGGAGATATTTACTGATAAACAGCTACCTACGCAGCATGTTCATGTCGTTCCTAAATGAGCTTTTATCTCTCCCCCCTCACCACAAATCAGATTCTTCTGAGGAGTTCCCAGTACATTATCCTTTCCCCTGTGTAAATACCTTAACAAGCACCAGCTGTTTTTATTCTCAGAAGGTTTACTCCCTGATATACAGCTGCCTACCCCCTTCGTAAGTGCAGGTCCTAAATGAGCTTTTTTCTCTGTTCCCTCACCACAATCCAGATTCTTTTGGGGAGTTACCAGTACAGTAACCATACCAGGAAGTACTTAATTTATTAAGCTACTGCTTTTCTTAATCTCAGTGGATATATTTACTGATAAACAGCTACCTACACAGCATGTTCATGTCGTTCCTAAATGAGCTTTTTTCTCTGTTCCCTCACCACAATCCAGATTCTTTTGGGGAGTTACCAGTACAGTATCCATAACAGGAAGTACTTAATTTATTAAGCTACTGCTTTTCTTAATCTCAGTGGAGATATTTACTGATAAACAGCTACCTACGCAGCAGGTTCATGTCGTTCCTAAATGAGCTTTTATCTCTCTCCCCTCACCACAAATCAGATTCTTCTGAGGAGTTCCCAGTACATTATCCTTTCCCCTGTGTAGTTAACTTAACAAGCTCCAGCTGTTTTTATTCTCAGAAGGTTTACTCCCTGATATACAGTTGCCTACCCCCTTTCTAAATGCAGGTCCTAAATGAGCTTTTTTCTCTGTTCCCTCACCACAATCCAGATTCTTTTGGGGAGTTTCCAGTACAGTAACCATACCAGGAAGTACTTAATTTATTAAGCTACTGCTTTTCTTATTCTCAGTGGAGATATTTACTGATAAACAGCTATCTACGCAGCATGTTAATGTCGTTCCTAAATGAGCTTTTATCTCTCTCCCCTCACCACAAATCAGATTCTTCTGAGGAGTTCCCAGTACTTTATCCTTTCCCCTGTGTAATTACCTTAACAAGCTCCAGCTGTTTTTATTCTCAGAAGGTTTACTTCCTGATATACAGCTGCCTACCACCTTCGTAAGTGCAGGTCCTAAATGAGCTTTTTTCTCTGTTCCCTCACCACAATCCAAATTTTTTGGGGGAGTTACCAGTACAGTAACCATACCAGGAAGTACTTAATTTATTAAGCTACTGCTTTTCTTAATCTCAGTGGAGATATTTACTTATAAACAGCTACCTACGCAGCATGTTCATTTCGTTCCTAAATGAGCTTTTATCTCTCGCCCCTCACCACAAATCAGATTCTTCTGAGGAGTTCCCAGTACATTATCCTTTCCCCTGTGTACTTACCTTAGCAAGCTCCATCTGTTTTTATTCTCAGAAGCGATACTCCCTGATATACAGCTGCCTACCCCCTTCGTAACTGCAGGTCCTATATGAGCTTTTTTCTCTGTTCGCTCACCACAATCCAGATTCTTTTGGGGAGTTACCAGTACAGTAACCATACGAGGAAGTACTTAATTTATTAAGCTACTGCTTTTCTTAATCTCAGTGGAGATATTTACTGATAAACAGCTACCTACGCAGCATGTACATGTCGTTCCTAAATGAGCTTTTTTCTCTGTTCCCTCACCAAAATCCAGATTCTTTTGGGGAGTTACCAGTACAGTATCCATACCAGGAAGTACTTAATTTATTAAGCTACTGCTTTTCCTAATCTCAGTGGAGATATTTACTGATAAACAGCGACCCACGCAGCATGTCCATGTCGTTCCTAAATGAGCTTTTATCTCTCTCCCGTCACCACAAATCAGATTCTTCTGAGGAGTTCCCAGTACATTAGCCTTTCCCCTGTGTAATTACCTTAACGAGCTCAGGCTGTTTTTATTCTCAGAAGTTTTACTCCCTGATATACAGCTGCCTACCCCCATCGTAAGTGCAGGTCCTAAATGAGCTTTTTTCTCTGTTCCCTCACCACAGTCCAGATTCTTTTGGGGAGTTAACAGTACAGTAACCATACCAGGAAGTACTTAATTTATTAAGCTACTTCTTTTCTTAATCTCAGTGGAGATATTTACTGATAAACAGCTACCTACGCAGCATGTTCATGTCGTTCGTACATGAGCTTTAATCTCTCTCCCCTCACCACAAATCAGATTCTTCTGAGGAGTTCCCAGTACATTATCCTTTCCCCTGTGTAATTACCTTAACAAGCTCCAGCTGTTTTTATTCTCAGAAGGTTTACTCCCTGATATACAGCTGCCTACCCCCTTCGTAAGTGCAGGTCCTAAATGAGCTTTTTTCTCTGTTCCCTCACCAAAATCCAGATTCCTTTGGGGAGTTACAAGTACAGTAACCATACCAGGAAGTACTTAATTTATTAAGCTACTGCTTTTCTTAATCTCAGTGGAGATATTTACTGATAAACAGCTACCTACGCAGCATGTTCATGTAGTTCCTAAATGAGCTTTTATCTCTCGCCCCTCACCAAAAATCAGATTCCTCTGAGGAGTTCCCAGTACATTATCCTTTCCCATGTGTAATTACCTTAACAAACTCTACCTGTTTTTATTCTCAGAAGGTTTACTCCTTGATATACAGCTGCCTACCCCCTTCGTGAGTGCAGGTCCTAAATGAGCTTTTTTCTCTGTTCCCTCACCAGAATCCAGATTCTTTTGCGGAGTTACCAGTACAGTAAGCATACCAGGAAGTACTTAATTTATTAAGCTACTGCTTTTCTTAATCTCAGTGGAGATATTTACTGATAAACAGCTACCTACACAGCATGTTCATGTCGTTCCTAAATGAGCTTTTTTCTCTGTTCCCTCACCACAATCCAGATTCTTTTGGGGAGTTACCAGTACAGTAACCATACCAGGAAGTACTTAATTTATTAAGCTACTGCTTTTCTTAATCTCAGTGGAGATATTTACTGATAAACAGCTACCTACGCAGCAGGTTCATGTCGTTCCTAAATGAGCTTTTATCTCTCTCCCCTCACCACAAATCAGATTCTTCTGAGGAGTTCCCAGTACATTATCCTTTCCCCTGTGTAGTTAACTTAACAAGCTCCAGCTGTTTTTATTCTCAGAAGGTTTACTCCCTGATATACAGTTGCCTACCCCCTTTCTAAATGCAGGTCCTAAATGAGCTTTTTTCTCTGTTCCCTCACCACAATCCAGATTCTTTTGGGGAGTTTCCAGTACAGTAACCATACCAGGAAGTACTTAATTTATTAAGCTACTGCTTTTCTTATTCTCAGTGGAGATATTTACTGATAAACAGCTATCTACGCAGCATGTTAATGTCGTTCCTAAATGAGCTTTTATCTCTCTCCCCTCACCACAAATCAGATTCTTCTGAGGAGTTCCCAGTACTTTATCCTTTCCCCTGTGTAATTACCTTAACAAGCTCCAGCTGTTTTTATTCTCAGAAGGTTTACTTCCTGATATACAGCTGCCTACCACCTTCGTAAGTGCAGGTCCTAAATGAGCTTTTTTCTCTGTTCCCTCACCACAATCCAAATTTTTTGGGGGAGTTACCAGTACAGTAACCATACCAGGAAGTACTTAATTTATTAAGCTACTGCTTTTCTTAATCTCAGTGGAGATATTTACTTATAAACAGCTACCTACGCAGCATGTTCATTTCGTTCCTAAATGAGCTTTTATCTCTCGCCCCTCACCACAAATCAGATTCTTCTGAGGAGTTCCCAGTACATTATCCTTTCCCCTGTGTACTTACCTTAGCAAGCTCCATCTCTTTTTATTCTCAGAAGCGATACTCCCTGATATACAGCTGCCTACCCCCTTCGTAACTGCAGGTCCTATATGAGCTTTTTTCTCTGTTCGCTCACCACAATCCAGATTCTTTTGGGGAGTTACCAGTACAGTAACCATACGAGGAAGTACTTAATTTATTAAGCTACTGCTTTTCTTATTCTCAGTGGAGATATTTACTGATAAACAGCTACCTACGCAGCATGTACATGTCGTTCCTAAATGAGCTTTTTTCTCTGTTCCCTCACCAAAATCCAGATTCTTTTGGGGAGTTACCAGTACAGTATCCATACCAGGAAGTACTTAATTTATTAAGCTACTGCTTTTCTTAATCTCAGTGGAGATATTTACTGATAAACAGCGACCCACGCAGCATGTCCATGTCGTTCCTAAATGAGCTTTTATCTCTCTCCCGTCACCACAAATCAGATTCTTCTGAGGAGTTCCCAGTACATAATCCTTTCCCCTGTGTAATTACTTTAACAAGCTCCAGCTGTTTTTATATTCAGAATGTTTACTCCCTGATATACAGCTGCCAACCCCCTTCGGAAGTGCAGGTCCTATATGAGCTTTTTTCTCTGTTCCCTCACCACAATCAGATTCTTTTGGGGAGTTACCAGTACAGTAACCATACCAGGAAGTACTTAATTTATTAAGCTACTGCTTTTCTTAATCTCAGTGGAGATATTTACTGATATACAGCTACCTACGCAGCATGTTCATGTCGTTCCTAAATGAGCTTTTATCTCTCTCCCCTCACCAAAAATCAGATTCTTCTGAGGAGTTCCCAGTACATTATCCTTTCCCCTTGTAATTACCTTTGTACGATCCAGCTGACTTTATTCTCAGAAGGTTTACTCCCTGTTATACAGCTGCCTACCCCCTTTGAAAGTGCATGTACTAAATGAGCTTTTTTCTCTGTTCCCTCACCACAATCCAGATTCTTTTGGGGAGTTACCAGTACAGTAAACATACCAGGAAGTACTTAATTTATTAAGCTACTGCTTTTCTTAATCTCAGTGGAGATATTTACTGATAAACAGCTACCTACGCAGCATGTTCATGTCGTTCCTAAATGAGCTTTTATCTCTCTCCCCTCACCACAAATCAGATTCTTCTGAGGAGTTCCCAGTACATTATCCTTTCCCCTGTGTAATTACCTTAACAAGCTCCAGCTGTTTTTATTCTCAGCAGGTGTACTAACTGATATACAGCTGCCTACCCCCTTCGTAAGTGCAGGTCCTAAATGAGCTTTTTTCTCTGTTCCCTCACCACAATCCAGATTCTTTTGGGAGTTACCAGTACAGTAACCATACCAGCAAGTACTTAATTTATTAAGCTACTGCTCTTCTTAATCTCAGTGGAGATATTTACTGATAAACAGCTACGTACGCAGCATGTTCATGTCGTTCTTAAATGAGCTTTTATCTCTCTCCCCTCACCACAAATCAGAATCTTCTGAGGAGTTCCCAGTACATTATCCTTTCCCCTGTGTAATTACCTTAACAAGCTCCAGCTGTTTTTATTCTCAGAAGGTTTACTCCCTGACATACAGCTGCCTACCCCCTTCGTAAGTGCAGGTCCTAAATGAGCTTTTTTCTCTGTTCCCTCACCACAATCCAGATTCTATTGGGAGTTACCAGTACAGTAACCATACCAGGAAGTACTTAATTTATTAAGCTTCTGCTTTTCTTAATCTCAGTGGAGATGTTTACTGATAAACAGCTACCTACGCAGCATGTTCATGTCGTTCCTAAATGAGCTTTTATCTCTCTCCCCTCACCACAAATCAGATTCTTCTGAGGAGTTCCCAGTACATTATCCTTTCCCCTGTGTAATTACCTTAACAAGCTCCAGCTGTTTTTATTCTCAGAAGGTGTACTAACTGATATACAGCTGCCTACCCCCTTCGTAAGTGCAAGTCCTAAATGAGCTTTTTTCTCTGTTCCCTCACCACAATCCAGATTCTTTTGGGGAGTTACCAGTACAGTAACCATACCAGCAAGTACTTAATTTATTAAGCTACTGCTCTTCTTAATCTCAGTGGAGATATTTACTGATAACAGCTACGTACGCAGCATGTTCATGTCGTTCTTAAATGAGCTTTTATCTCTCTCCCCTCACCACAAATCAGAATCTTCTGAGGAGTTCCCAGTACATTATCCTTTCCCCTGTGTAATTACCTTAACAAGCTCCAGCTGTTTTTATTCTCAGAAGGTTTACTCCCTGACATACAGCTGCCTACCCCCTTCGTAAGTGCAGGTCCTAAATGAGCTTTTTTCTCTGTTCCCTCACCACAATCCAGATTCTATTGGGGAGTTACCAGTACAGTAACCATACCAGGAAGTACTTAATTTATTAAGCTTCTGCTTTTCTTAATCTCAGTGGAGATGTTTACTGATAAACAGCTACCTACGCAGCATGTTCATGTCGTTCCTAAATGAGCTTTTATCTCTCTCCCCTCACCACAAATCAGATTCTTCTGAGGAGTTCCCAGTACATTATTCTTTCCCCTGTGTAATTACCTTAACAATCTCCAGCTGTTTTTATTCTCAGAAGATTTACTCCCTGATATACAGCTGCCTACCCCCTTCGTAAGTGCAGGTCCTAAATGAGCTTTTTTCTCTGTTCCCTCACCACAATCCAGATTCTTTTGGGGAGTTAGCAGTACAGTAACCATCCCAGGAAGTACTTAATTTATTAAGCTACTGCTTTTCTTAATCTCAGTGGAGATATTTACTGATAAACAGCTACCTACGCAGCATGTTCATGTCGTTCCTAAATGAGCTTTTATCTCTCTCCCCTCACCACAAATCAGATTCTCCTGAGGAGTTCCAAGTACATTATGCATTCCCCTGTGTAATTACCTTAACAAGCTCCAGCTGTTTTTATTCTCAGAAGGTTTACTCCCTGATATACAGCTGCCTACCCCCTTCGTAAGTGCAGGTCCTAAATGAGCTTTTTTCTCTGTTCCCTCACCAAAATCCAGATTCTTTTGGGGAGTTACCAGTACAGTAACCATACCAGGAAGTACTTAATTTATTTAGCTACTGCTTTTTTAATCTCAGTGGAGATATTTACTGATAAACAGCTACCTACGCAGCATGTTCATGTCGTTCCTAAATGAGCTTTTATCTCTCTCCCCTCACCACAAATCAGATTCTTCTGAGGAGTTCCCAGTACATTATCCTTTCCCCTGTGTAATTACCTTAACAAGCTCCAGCTGTTTTATTCTCAGAAGGTTTACTCCGGGATATACAGCTGCCTAACCCCTTCGTAAGTGCAGGTCCTAAATGAGCTTTTTTCTCTGTTCCCTCACCACAATCCAGATTCTACTGGGGAGTTACCAGTACAGTAACCATCCCAGGAAGTACTTAATTTATTAAGCTACTGCTTTTCTTAATCTCAGTGGAGATATTTACTGGTAAACAGCTAACTACGCAGCATGGTCATGTCGTTCCTAAATGAGCTTTTATCTCTCTCACGTCACCACAAATCAGATTCTTCTGAGGAGTTCCCAGTACATTATCCTTTCCCCTGTGTAATTACCGTAACAAGCTCCAGCTGTTTTATTCTCAGAAGGTTTACTCCCTGATATACAGCTGCCTACCCCCTTCGTAAGTGCAGGTCCTAAATGAGTTTTTTCTCTGTTCCCTCACCACAATCCAGATTCTTTTGGGGAGTTACCAGTACAGTAACCATACCAGGAAGTACTTAGTTTATTAAGCTACTGCTTTTCTTAATCTCAGTGGAGATATTTAATGATAAACAGCTACCTACGCAGCATGTTCATGTCGTTCCTAAATGAGCTTTTATCTCTCTCCGCTCACCACAAATCAGATTCTTCTGAGGAGTTACCAGTACATTATTCTTTCCCCTGTGTAATTACCTTAACAATCTCCAGCTGTTTTTATTCTCAGAAGATTTACTCCCTGATATACAGCTGCCTACCCCCTTCGTAAGTGCAGTTCCTAAATGAGCTTTTTTCTCTGTTCCCTCACCACAATCCAGATTCTTTTGGGGAGTTAGCAGTACAGTAACCATCCCAGGAAGTACTTAATTTATTAAGCTACTGCTTTTCTTAATCTCAGTGGAGATATTTACTGATAAACAGCTACCTACGCAGCATGTTCATGTCGTTCCTAAATGAGCTTTTATCTCTCTCCCCTCACCACAAATCAGATTCTCCTGAGGAGTTCCAAGTACATTATGCATTCCCCTGTGTAATTACCTTAACAAGTTCCAGCTGTTTTTATTCTCAGAAGGTTTACTCCCTGATATACAGCTGCCTACCCCCTTCGTAAGTGCAGGTCCTAAATGAGCTTTTTTCTCTGTTCCCTCACCAAAATCCAGATTCTTTTGGGGAGTTACCAGTAGAGTAACCATACCAGGAAGTACTTAATTTATTTAGCTACTGCTTTTTTTAATCTCAGTGGAGATATTTACTGATAAACAGCTACCTACGCAGCATGTTCATGTCGTTCCTAAATGAGCTTTTATCTCTCTCCCCTCACCACAAATCAGATTCTTCTGAGGAGTTCCCAGTACATTATCCTTTCCCCTGTGTAATTACCTTAACAAGCTCCAGCTGTTTTATTCTCAGAAGGTTTACTCCGGGATATACAGCTGCCTAACCCCTTCGTAAGTGCAGGTCCTAAATGAGCTTTTTTCTCTGTTCCCTCACCACAATCCAGATTCTACTGGGGAGTTACCAGTACAGTAACCATCCCAGGAAGTACGTAATTTATTAAGCTACTGCTTTTCTTAATCTCAGTGGAGATATTTACTGGTAAACAGCTAACTACGCAGCATGGTCATGTCGTTCCTAAATGAGCTTTTATCTCTCTCACGTCACCACAAATCAGATTCTTCTGAGGAGTTCCCAGTACATTATCCTTTCCCCTGTGTAATTACCGTAACAAGCTCCAGCTGTTTTATTCTCAGAAGGTTTACTCCCGGATATACAGCTGCCTAACCCCTTCGTAAGTGCAGGTCCTAAATGAGTTTTTTCTCTGTTCCCTCACCACAATCCAGATTCTTTTGGGGAGTTACCAGTACAGTAACCATACCAGGAAGTACTTAGTTTATTAAGCTACTGCTTTTCTTAATCTCAGTGGAGATATTTACTGATAAACAGCTACCTACGCAGCATGTTCATGTCGTTCCTAAATGAGCTTTTATCTCTCTCCGCTCACCAAAAATCAGATTCTTCTGAGGAGTTCCCAGTACATTATCCTTTCCCCTGTGTAATTACCTTAACAAGCTCCAGCTGCTTTTTTATTTTCAGAAGGTTTACTCCCTGATATACACCTGCCTACCCCCTTCGTAAGTGCAGGTCCTAAATGAGCATTTTTCTCTGTTCCCTCACCACAATCCAGATTCTTTTGGGGAGTTACCAGTACAGTAACCATACCAGGAAGTACTTAATTTATTAAGCTACTGCTTTTCTTAATCTCATTGGAGATATTTACTGATAAACAGCTACCTACGCAGCATGTACATGTCTTTCCTAAATGAGCTTTTATCTCTCTCCCCTCACCACAAATCAGATTCATCTGAGGAGTTCCCAGTACATTATCCTTTCCCCTGTGTAATTACCGTAACAAGGTCCAGCTGTTTTATTCTCAGAAGGTTTACTCCCGGATATACAGCTGCCTACCCCCTTCGTAAGTGCAGGTCCTAAATGAGCTTTTTTCTCTGTCCCCTCACCACAATCCAGATTCTTTTGGGGAGTTACCAGTACAGTAACCATACCAGGAAGTACTTAATTTATTAAGCTACTGCTTTTCTTAATCTCAGTGGAGATATTTACTGATAAACAGCTACCTACGCAGCATGTCCATGTCTTTCCTAAATGAGCTTTTATCTCTCTCCCATCACCACAAATCAGAGTCTTCTGAGGAGTTCCCAGTACATTTTCCTTTCCCCTATGTAATTACCTTAACAAGCTCCAGCTGTTTTTATTCTCAGAAGGTTTACTCCCTGATATACAACTGCCTACCCCCTTCGTAAGTGCAGGTCCTAAATGTGCTTTTTTCTCTGTTCCCTCACCACAATCCAGATTCTTTTGGGGAGTTACCAGTACAGTAACCATACCAGGAAGTACTTAATTTATTAAGCTACTGCTTTTCTTAATCTCAGTGGAGATATTTGCTGATAAACAGCTACGTATGCAGCATGTTCATGTCGTTCCTAAATGAGCTTTTATCTCTCTCCCCTCACCGCATATCAAATTCATCTGAGGAGTTCCCAGTACATTATCCTTTCCCCTGTGTAATTACCTTAACTAGCTCCAGCTGTTTTTATTCTACGAAGGTTTACTCCCTGATATACTGCTGCCTACCCCCTTCGTAAGTGCAGGTCCTAAATGAGCTTTTTTCTCTGTTCCCTCACCACAATCCAGATTCTTTGGGGAGTTACCAGTACAGTAACCATACCAGGAAGTACTTAATTTATTAAGCTAGTGCTTTTCTTAATCTCAGTGGAGATATTTACTGATAAATAGCTACTTACGCAGCATGTTCATGTCGTTCCTAAATGAGCTTTTATCTCTCTGCCCTCACCACAAATCTGATTCTTCTGAGGAGTTCCCAGTACATTATCCTTTCCCCTGTGTAATTACCTTAACAAGCTCCAGCTGTTTTTATTCTCAGAAGGTTTACTCCCTGATATACAGCTGCCTATCCCCTTCCTAAGTGCAGGTCCTAAATGAGCTTTTTTCTCTGTTCCCTCACCACAATCCAGATTCTTTTGGGGAGTTACCAGTATAGTAACCATACCACGTAGTACTTAATTTATTAAGCTACTGCTTTTCTTAATCTCAGTGGAGATATTTACTGATAAACAGCTACCTACGCAGCATATTCATGTCGTTCCTAAATGAGCTTTTATCTCTCTCCCCTCACCACAAATCAGATTCTTCTGAGGAGTTTCCAGTACATTATCCTTTCCCCTGTGTAATTACCTTAACAAGCTCCAGCTGTTTTTATCTCAGAAGGTTTACTCCCTGATATACAGCTGCCTACCCCCTTCGTAAGTGCAGGTCCTAAATGAGCTTTTTTCTCTGTTCCCTCAACACAATCCAGATTCTTTTGGGGAGTTACCAGTACATTAACCATACCAGGAAGTACTTAATTTATTAAGCTACTGCTTTTCTTAATCTCAGTGGAGATATTTACTGATAAGCAGCTATCTACGCAGCATGTTCATGTCGTTCCTAAATGAGAATTTATCTCTCTCCCCTCACCACAAATCAGATTCTTCTGAGTAGTTCCCAGTACATTATCCTTTCCCCTGTGTAATTACCTTAACAAGCTCCAGCTGTTTTTATTCTCAGAAGGTTTACTCCCTGATATACAGCTGCCTACCCCCTTCGTAAGTGCAGGTCCTAAATGAGCTTTTTTCTCTGTTCCCTCACCACAATCCAGATTCTTTAGGGGAGTTACCAGTACAGTAACCATACCAGGAAGTACTTAATTTATTAAGCTACTGCTTTTCTTCATCTCAGTGCAGATATTTACTGATAAACAGCTACCTACGCAGCATGTTCATGTCGTTCCTACATGAGCTTTTATCTCTCTCCCCTCACCACAAATCAGATTCTTCTGAGGAGTTCCCAGTACATTATCCTTTCCCCTGTGTAATTACCTTAACAAGCTCCAGCTGTTTTTATTCTCAGAAGGTTTACTCCCTGATATACAGCTGCCTACCCCCTTCGTAAGTGCAGGTCCTAAATGAGATTTTTTCTCTGTTCCCTAACCACAATCCAGATTCTTTTGGGGAGTTACCAGTACAGTAACCATACCAGGAAGTACTTAATTTATTAAGCTACTGCTTTTCTTATTCTCAGTGGAGATATTTACTGATAAACAGCTACCTACGCAGCATGTTCATGTCGTTCCTGAATGAGCTTTTATCTCTCTCCCCTCACCACAAATCAGATTCTTCTGAGGAGTTCCCAGGACATTATCCTTTCCCCTGTGTAATTACCTTAACAAGCTCCAGCTGTTTTTATTCTCAGAAGGTTTACTCCCTGATATACAGCTGCCTACCCCTTCTTAAGTGCAGGTCCTAAATGAGCTTTTTTCCCTTTTCCCTCACCACAATCCAGATTCTTTTGGGGAGTTACCAGTACAGTAACCCTACCAGGAAGTACTTAATTTATTAAGCTACTGCTTTTCTTAATCTCAGTGGAGATATTAACTGATAAACAGCTACCTACGCAGCATGTTCATGTCGTTCCTAAATGACCTTTTATCTCTCTCCCTCACCACAAATCAGATTCTTCTGAGGAGTTCCCAGTACATTATCCTTTCCCCTGTGTAATTACCTTAACAAACTCCAGCTGTTTTTATTCTCAGAAGGTTTACTCCCTGATATACAGCTGCCTACCCCCTTCGTAAGTGCAGGTCCTAAATGAGCTTTTTTCACTGTTCCCTCACCACAATCCAGATTCTTTTGGGGAGTTACCAGTACAGTAACCATACCAGGAAGTACTTAATTTATTAAGCTACTGCTTTTCTTAATCTCAGTGGAGATATTTACTGATAAACAGCTACCTACGCAGCATATTCATGTCGTTCCTAAATGAGCTTTTTTCTCTGTTCCCTCACCACAATCCAGATTCTTTTGGGGAGTTACCAGTACAGTATCCATACCAGGAAGTAGTTAATTTGTTAAGCTAACCGCTTTTCTTTATCTCAGTGGAGATATTTACTGATAAACAGCTACGTATGCAGCATGTTCATGTCGTTCCTAAATGAGCTTTTATCTCTCTACCCTCACCACAAATCAGATTCATCTGAGGAGTTCCCAGTACATTATCCTTTCCCCTGTGTAATTACATTAACAAGCTCCAGCTGTTTTTATTCTCAGAAGCGATACTCCCTGATATACAGCTGCCTACCCCCATCGTAAGTGCAGGTCCTAAATGAGCTTTTTTCTCTGTTCCCTCACCACAATCCAGATTCTTTTGGGGAGTTACCAGTACAGTAAACATACCGGGAAGTACTTAATTTATTAAGCTACTGCTTTTCTTAATCTCCGTGGAGATATTTACTGATAAACAGCTACCTACGCAGCATGTTCATGTCGTTCTTAATGAGCTTTTATCTCTCTCCCTCACCACAAATCAGATTCTTCTGAGGATTTCCCAGTACATTATCCTTACCCCTGTGTAATTACCTTAACAAGCTCCAGCTGTTTTTATTCTCAGAAGGTTTACTCACCACAATCCAGATTCTTTTGGGGAGTTACCAGTACAGTAACCATACCAGGAATTACTTAATTTATTAAGCTACTGCTTTTCTTAATCTCAGTGGAGATATTTACAGATAAACAGCTACCTACGCAGCATGGTCATCTCGTTCAAAAATGAGCTTTTATCTCTCTCCCCTCACCACAAATCAGATTCTTCTAAGGAGTTGCCAGTATATTATCCTTTCCCCTTTGTAATTACCTTAACAAGCTCCAGCTGTTTTTATTCTCAGAAGGTTTACTCCCTGATATACAGCTGCCTACCCCCTTCGTAAATGCAGGTCCTAAATGAGCTTTTCTCTCTTCCCTCACCACAATCCAGATTCTTTTGGGGAGTTACCAGTACAGTAACCATACCAGAAAGTACTAAATTTATTAAGCTACAGCTTTTCTTAATCTCAGTGGAATATTTTCTGATAAACAGCTACGTACGCAGCATGTTCATGTCGTTCGTAAATGAGCTTTTATCTCTCTCCCCTCACCACAAATCAGATTCTTCTGAGGAGTTCCCAGTACAGTATCCT
This sequence comes from Perognathus longimembris pacificus, assembly GCF_023159225.1. Taxonomy (NCBI): domain Eukaryota; kingdom Metazoa; phylum Chordata; class Mammalia; order Rodentia; family Heteromyidae; genus Perognathus; species Perognathus longimembris. The sequence continues at coordinate 24,617 of NW_025958898.1, read as the reverse complement.
TTCCCCTGTGTAATTACCTTAACAAGCTCCAGCTGTTTTTATTCTCAGAAGGTTTACTCCCTGATATATTGCTGCCTACCCCATTCGTAAGTGCAGGTCCTAAATGAGCTTTTCTCTGTTCCCTCACCACAATCCAGATTCTTTTGGGGAGTTACCAGTACAGTAACCATACCAGGAAGTACTTAATTTATTAAGCTAATGCTTTTCTTAATCTCAGTGGAGATATTTACTGATAAACAACTACCTACGCAGCATGTTCATGTCGTTCTAATGAGCTTTTATCTCTCTCCCCTCACCACAAATCAGATTCTTCTGAGGAGTTCCCAGTACAGTATCCTTTCCCCTGTGTAATTACCTTAACAAGCTCCAGCTTTTTTTATTCTCAGAAGGTTTACTCCCTGATATACAGCTGCCTACCCCCTTCGTAAGTACAGGTCCTAAATGAGCTTTTTTCTCTGTTCCCTCACCACAATCCAGATTCTTTTGGGGAGTTACCAGTACAGTAACCATACCAGGAAGTACTTAATTTATTAAGCTACTGCTTTTCTTAATCTCAGTGGAGATATTTACTGATAAACAGCTACCTACGCAGCATGTTCATGTCGTTCCTAAATGAGCTTTTATGTCTCTCCCCTCACCACAAATCAGATTCTTCTGAATTGTTCCAAGTACATTATCCTTTCCCCTGTGTAATTACCTTAACAAGCTCCAGCTGTTTTTATTCTCAGAAGGTTTACTCCCTGATAAACAGCTGCCTACCCCCTTCGTAAGTGCAGGTCCTAAATGAGCTATTTTCTCTGTTCCCTCACCACAATCCAGATTCTTTTGGGGAGTTACCAGTACAGTAACCATACCACGAAGTACTTAATTTATGAAGCTACTGCTTTTCTTAATCTCAGTGGAGATATTTACTGATAAACAGCTACCTACGCAGCATGTTCATGTCGTTCCTAAATGAGCTTTTATCTCTCTCCCCTCACCACAAATCAGATTCTTCTGAGGAGTTCCCAGTACATTATCCTTTCCCCTGTGTAATTGCCTTAACAAGCTCCAGCTGTTCTTATTCTCAGAAGCGATACTCCCTGATATACAGCTGCCTTCCCCCTTCGTATGTTCAGGTATTAAATGAGCTTTATTCTCTGTTCCCTCAGCACAATCCAGATTTTTTGGGGAGTTACCAGTACAGTAACCATACCAGGAAGTACTTAATTTATTAAGCTACTGCTTTTCATAATCTCAGTGGAGATATTTACTGATAAACAGCTACCTACGCAGCATGTTCATGTCGTTCCTAAATGAGCTTTTATCTCTCTCCCCTTATCACAAATCAGATTCTTCTGAGGAGTTCCCAGTACATTACCCTTTCCCCTGTGTAATTACCTTAACAAGCTCCAGCTGTTTTTATTCTCAGAAGGTTTACGCCCTGATATACAACTGCCTACCCCTTTCGTAAGTGCAGGTCCTATATGAGCTTTTTTCTCTGTTCCCTCACCACAATCCAGATCCTTTTGGGGACTTACCAGTACAGTATCCAACCAGGAAGTACTTAATTTATTAAGCTACTGCTTTTCTTAATCTCAGTGGAGATATTTACTGATAAACAGCTACCTACGCAGCATGTTTATGTCGTTCCTAAATGAGCTTTTATCTCTATCCCCTCACCACAAATCAGATTCTTCTGAGGAGTTCCAGTACATTATCCTTTCCCCTGAGTAATTACCGTAACAAGCTCCAGCTGTTTTTATTCTCAGAAGGTTTACTCCCTGATATACAGCTGCCTACCCCCTTCGTAAGTGCAGGTCCTAAATGAGCTTTTTTCTCTGTTCCCTCACCACAATCCAGGTTCTATTGTGGAGGTACCAGTACAGTAACCATACCAGGAAGTACTAAATTTATTATGCTACTGCTTTTCTTAATCTCAGTGGAGATATTTACTGATAAACAGCTACCTACGCAGCATGTTCATTTCGTTCCTAAATGAGCTTTTATCTCTCTCCCCTCACCACAAATCAGATTCTTCTGAGGAGTTCCCAGTACATTATCCTTTCCCCTGTGTAATTACCTTAACAAGCTCCAGTTGTTTTTATTCTCAGAAGATTTACTCCCTGATATACAGCTGCCTACCCCCTTCGTAAGTGCAGGTCCTAAATGAGCTTTTTTCTCTGTTCCCTCACCATAATCCAGATTCTTTTGGGGAGTTACCAGTACAGTAACCAAACCAGGAAGTACTTAATTTATTAAACTACTGCTTTTCTTAATCTCAGTGGAGATATTTACTGATTAACAGCTACCTACGCAGCATGTTCATGTTTTTCCTAAATGAGCTTTCATCTCTCCCCTCACCACAAATCAGATTCTTCTGAGGAGTTCCAAGTACATTATCCTTTCCCCTGTGTAATTACCTTTATAAGCTCCAGCTGTTTTTATTCTCAGAAAGTTTACTCCCTGATATACAACTGACTACCCCCTTCGTAAGGGCAGGTCATAAATGAGCTTTTTTCTCTGTTCCCTGAAAACAATCCAGATTCTTTTGGGGAGTTACCAGTACAGTAACCATACCAGGAAGTACTTAATTTATTAAGCTACTGCTTTTCTTAATCTCAGAGGAGATATTTACTGATGAACAGCTACCTACGCAGCATGTTCATGTCTTTCGTAAATGAGCTTTTATCTCTATCAGCTCACCACAAATCAGATTCTTCTGAGGAGTTCCCAGTACATTATCCTATCCCCTGTGTAATTGCCTTAACAAGCTCTAGCCGTTTTTATTCTCCGAAGGTTTACTCCCTGATATACAGCTGCCTACCCCCTTCGTAAGTGCCGGTCCTAAATGAGCTTTTTTCTCTGTTCCCTCACCACAATCCCGATTCTTTTCGGGAGTTACCAGTACAGTATCCATACCAGCAAGTACTTAATTTATTAAGCTACTGCTTTTCTTAATCTCAGTGGAGATATTTACTGATAAACAGCTACCTAAGCAGCATGTTCATGTCGTTCCTAAATGAGCTTTTATCTCTCTCCCCTCACCACAAATCAGATTCTTCTGAGGAGTTCCCAGTACATTATCCTTTCCACTGTGTAATTACCTTAACAAGCTCCAGCTGTTTTTATTCTCAGAAGGTTTACTCCCTGATATACAGCTGCCTACCCCCTTCGAAAGTGTAGGTCCTAAATGAGCTTTTTTCTCTGTTCCCTCACCACAGTCCAGGTTCTTTTGGGGAGTTTCCAGTACGGTAACTATACCAAGAAGTACTTAATTTATTAAGCTATTGCTTTTCTTAATCTCAGTGGAGATATTTACTCCTAAACAGCTACCTACGCAGCAAGTCCATGTCGTTCCTAAATGAGCTTTTATTTCTCTCCCCTCACCACAAATCAGATTCTTCTGAGGAGTTCCCAGTACATTATCCTTTCCCCTGTGTAATTACCTTAACAAGCTCCAGCTGTTTTTATTCTCAGAAGGTTTACTCCCTGATATACAGCTGCCTAACCCCTTTGTAAGTGCAGGTCCTAAATGAGATTTTTTCTCTGTTCCCTCACCACAATCCAGTTTCTTTTAGGGAGTTACCAGTACAGTAACCATACCAGGAAGTACTTAATTTATTAAGCTACTGCTTTTCTTAATCTCAGTGGAGATATTTACTGATAAACAACTACCTACCCAGCATGTTCATTTCTTTCCTAAATGAGCTTTTATCTCTCACCCTCACCACAAATCAGATTCTTCTGAGGAGTTCCCAGTACATTATCCTTTCCCCTGTGTAATTACCTTAAAAAGCTCCAGCTGTTTTTATTCTCAGAAGGTTTATTCCCCGATATACAGCTGCCTACCCCCTTTGTAAAAGAAAGTCATAAATGAGCTTTTTTCTCTGTTCCCTCACCACAATCCATATTCTTTTGGGGAGTTTCCAGTAAAGTAACCAAACCAGGAAGTACTTAATTTATTAAGCTACTGCTTTTCTTAATCTCAGTGGAGATATTTACTGATTAACAGCTATCTACGCAGCATGTACATGTTTTTCCTAAATGAGCTTTTATCTCTCCACTCACCACAAATCAGATTCTTCTGAGGAGTTCCAAGTACATTATCCTTTCCCCTGTGTAATTACCTTTATAAGCTCCAGCTGTTTTTATTCTCAGAAAGTTTACTCCCTGATATACAACTGACTACCCCCTTCGTAAGGGCAGGTCATAAATGAGCTTTTTTCTCTGTTCCCTCAAAACAATCCAGATTCTTTTGGGGAGTTACCAGTACAGTAACCATACCAGGAAGTACTTAATTTATTAAGCTACTGCTTTTCTTAATCTCAGTGGAGATATTTACTGATGAACAGCTACCTACGCAGCATGTTCATGTCGTTCGTAAATGAGCTTTTATCTCTATCCCCTCACCACAAATCAGATTCTTCTGAGGAGTTCCCAGTACATTATCCTTTCCCCTGTGTAATTACCTTAACAAGCTCTAGCTGTTTTTATTCTCCGAAGGTTTACTCCCTGATATACAGCTGCCTACCCACTTCGTAATTGCAGGTCGTAAATGAGCTTTTTTCTCTGTTCCCTCACCACAATCCAGATTCTTTTGGGGAGTTACCAGTACAGTATCCATAGCAGGAAGTACTTAATTTATTAAGCTACTGCTTTTCTTAATCTCAGTGGAGATATTTACTGATAAACAGCTACCTATGCAGCATGTTCATGTCGTTCCTAAATGAGCTTTTATCTCTCTCCCCTCACCACAAATCAGATTCTTCTGAGAAGTTCCCAATACATTATCCTTTCCCCTGTATAATTACCTTAACAAGCTCCAGTTGTTTTTATTCTCAGAAGGTTTACTCCCTGATATACAGCTGCCTACCCCCTTCGTAAGTGCAGGTCCTAAATGAGCTTTTTTCTCTGTTTCCTCAAAACAATCCAGATTCTTTTGGGGAGATACCAGTACAGTAACCATACCAGGAAGTACTTAATTTATTAAGCTACTGCTTTTCTTAATCTCAGTGGAGATATTTACTGATAAACAGCTACCTACGCAGCATGTTCATTTCGTTCCTAAATGAGCTTTTATCTCTCTCCCCTCACCACAAATCAGATTCTTCTGAGGAGTTCCGAGTACATTATCCTTTCCCCTGTGTAATTACCTTAACAAGCTCCAGCTGTTTTTATTCTCAGAAGGTTTACTCCCTGATATACAGCTGCCTACCCCCTTCGTAAGTGCAGGTCCTAAATGAGCTTTTTTCTCTGTTCCCTCACCACAATCCAGATTCTTTTGGGGAATTACCAGTACAGTAACCATACCAGGAAGTACTTAATTTATTAAGCTACTGCTTTTCTTAATCTCAGTGGAGATATTGACTGATAAAGAGCTACCTACGCACCATGTTCATGTCGTTCATAAATGAGCTTTTATCTCTCTCCACTCACCACAAATCAGATTCTTCTGAGGAGTTCCCAGTACATTATCCTTTCCCCTGTGTAATTACCTTAACAAGCTCCAGCTGTTTTTATTCTCAGAAGGTTTACTCCCTGATATACAACTGCCTAACCCCTTCGTAAGTGCAGATCCTAAATGAGCTTTTTTCTCTGTTCCCTCACCACAATCCAGATTCTTTTGGGGAGTTACCAGTATAGTAACCATACCAGGAAGCACTTAATTTATTAAGCTACTGCTTTTCTTAAACTCAGTGGAGATATTTACTGATAAACAGCTACCTACGCAGCATGTTCATGTCGTTCCTAAATGAGCTTTTATCTCTCTCCCCTCACCACAAATCAGATTCTTCTGAGGAGTTCCGAGTACATTATCCTTTCCCCTGTGTAATTACCTTAACAAGCTCCAGCCTTTTTTATTCTCAGAAGGTTTACTCCCTGATATACAGCTGCCTACCCCCTTCGTAAGTGCAGGTCCTAAATGAGCTTTTTTCTCTGTTCCCTCACCACAATCCATATTCTTTTGGGGAGTTTCCAGTAAAGTAACCAAACCAGGAAGTACTTAATTTATTAAGCTACTGCTTTTCTTAATCTCAGTGGAGATATTTACTGATTAACAGCTATCTACGCAGCATGTTCATGTTTTTCCTAAATGAGCTTTTATCTCTCCACTCACCACAAATCAGATTCTTCTGAGGAGTTCCAAGTACATTATCCTTTCCCCTGTGTAATTACCTTTATAAGCTCCTGCTGTTTTTATTCTCAGAAAGTTTACTCCCTGATATACAACTGACTACCCCCTTCGTAAGGGCAGGTCATAAATGAGCTTTTTTCTCTGTTCCCTCAAAACAATCCAGATTCTTTTGGGGAGTTACCAGTACAGTAACCATACCAGGAAGTACTTAATTTATTAAGCTACTGCTTTTCTTAATCTCAGTGGAGATATTTACTGATGAACAGCTACCTACGCAGCATGTTCATGTCGTTCGTAAATGAGCATTTATCTCTATCCCCTCACCACAAATCAGATTCTTCTGAGGAGTTCCCAGTACATTATCCTTTCCCCTGTGTAATTACCTTATCAAGCTCTAGCTGTTTTTATTCTCCGAAGGTTTACTCCCTGATATACAGCTGCCTACCCACTTCGTAATTGCAGGTCGTAAATGAGCTTTTTTCTCTGTTCCCTCACCACAATCCAGATTCTTTTGGGGAGTTACCAGTACAGTATCCATAGGAGGAAGTACTTAATTTATTAAGCTACTGCTTTTCTTAATCTCAGTGGAGATATTTACTGATAAACAGCTACCTATGCAACATGTTCATGTCGTTCCTAAATGAGCTTTTATCTCTCTCCCCTCACCACAAATCAGATTCTTCTGAGAAGTTCCCAATACATTATCCTTTCCCCTGTATAATTACCTTAACAAGCTCCAGCTGTTTTTATTCTCAGAAGGTTTACTCCCTGATATACAGCTGCCTACCCCCTTCGTAAGTGCAGGTCCTAAATGAGCTTTTTTCTCTGTTTCCTCAAAACAATCCAGATTCTTTTGGGGAGATACCAGTAAAGTAACCATACCAGGAAGTACTTAATTTATTAAGCTACTGCTTTTCTTAATCTCAGTGGAGATATTTACTCCTAAACAGCTACCTACGCAGCATGTTCATTTCGTTCCTAAATGAGCTTTTATCTCTCTCCCCTCACCACAAATCAGATTCTTCTGAGGAGTTCCCAGTACATTATCCTTTCCCCTGTGTAATTACCTTAACAAGCTCCAGTTGTTTTTATTCTCAGAAGATTTACTCCCTGATATACAGCTGCCTACCCCCTTCGTAAGTGCAGGTCCTAAATGAGCTTTTTTCTCTGTTCCCTCACCATAATCCAGATTCTTTTGGGGAGTTACCAGTACAGTAACCAAACCAGGAAGTACTTAATTTATTAAACTACTGCTTTTCTTAATCTCAGTGGAGATATTTACTGATTAACAGCTACCTACGCAGCATGTTCATGTTTTTCCTAAATGAGCTTTCATCTCTCCCCTCACCACAAATCAGATTCTTCTGAGGAGTTCCAAGTACATTATCCTTTCCCCTGTGTAATTACCTTTATAAGCTCCAGCTGTTTTTATTCTCAGAAAGTTTACTCCCTGATATACAACTGACTACCCCCTTCGTAAGGGCAGGTCATAAATGAGCTTTTTTCTCTGTTCCCTGAAAACAATCCAGATTCTTTTGGGGAGTTACCAGTACAGTAACCATACCAGGAAGTACTTAATTTATTAAGCTACTGCTTTTCTTAATCTCAGAGGAGATATTTACTGATGAACAGCTACCTACGCAGCATGTTCATGTCTTTCGTAAATGAGCTTTTATCTCTATCAGCTCACCACAAATCAGATTCTTCTGAGGAGTTCCCAGTACATTATCCTATCCCCTGTGTAATTGCCTTAACAAGCTCTAGCCGTTTTTATTCTCCGAAGGTTTACTCCCTGATATACAGCTGCCTACCCCCTTCGTAAGTGCCGGTCCTAAATGAGCTTTTTTCTCTGTTCCCTCACCACAATCCCGATTCTTTTCGGGAGTTACCAGTACAGTATCCATACCAGCAAGTACTTAATTTATTAAGCTACTGCTTTTCTTAATCTCAGTGGAGATATTTACTGATAAACAGCTACCTAAGCAGCATGTTCATGTCGTTCCTAAATGAGCTTTTTTCTCTCTCCCCTCACCACAAATCAGATTCTTCTGAGGAGTTCCCAGTACATTATCCTTTCCACTGTGTAATTACCTTAACAAGCTCCAGCTGTTTTTATTCTCAGAAGGTTTACTCCCTGATATACAGCTGCCTACCCCCTTCGAAAGTGTAGGTCCTAAATGAGCTTTTTTCTCTGTTCCCTCACCACAGTCCAGGTTCTTTTGGGGAGTTTCCAGTACGGTAACTATACCAAGAAGTACTTAATTTATTAAGCTATTGCTTTTCTTAATCTCAGTGGAGATATTTACTCCTAAACAGCTACCTACGCAGCAAGTCCATGTCGTTCCTAAATGAGCTTTTATTTCTCTCCCCTCACCACAAATCAGATTCTTCTGAGGAGTTCCCAGTACATTATCCTTTCCCCTGTGTAATTACCTTAACAAGCTCCAGCTGTTTTTATTCTCAGAAGGTTTACTCCCTGATATACAGCTGCCTAACCCCTTTGTAAGTGCAGGTCCTAAATGAGATTTTTTCTCTGTTCCCTCACCACAATCCAGATTCTTTTAGGGAGTTACCAGTACAGTAACCATACCAGGAAGTACTTAATTTATTAAGCTACTGCTTTTCTTAATCTCAGTGGAGATATTTACTGATAAACAACTACCTACCCAGCATGTTCATTTCTTTCCTAAATGAGCTTTTATCTCTCACCCTCACCACAAATCAGATTCTTCTGAGGAGTTCCCAGTACATTATCCTTTCCCCTGTGTAATTACCTTAAAAAGCTCCAGCTGTTTTTATTCTCAGAAGGTTTATTCCCCGATATACAGCTGCCTACCCCCTTTGTAAAAGAAAGTCCATAAATGAGCTTTTTTCTCTGTTCCCTCACCACAATCCATATTCTTTTGGGGAGTTCCAGTAAAGTAACCAAACCAGGAAGTACTTAATTTATTAAGCTACTGCTTTTCTTAATCTCAGTGGAGATATTTACTGATTAACAGCTATCTACGCAGCATGTACATGTTTTTCCTAAATGAGCTTTTATCTCTCCACTCACCACAAATCAGATTCTTCTGAGGAGTTCCAAGTACATTATCCTTTCCCCTGTGTAATTACCTTTATAAGCTCCAGCTGTTTTTATTCTCAGAAAGTTTACTCCCTGATATACAACTGACTACCCCCTTCGTAAGGGCAGGTCATAAATGAGCTTTTTTCTCTGTTCCCTCAAAACAATCCAGATTCTTTTGGGGAGTTACCAGTACAGTAACCATACCAGGAAGTACTTAATTTATTAAGCTACTGCTTTTCTTAATCTCAGTGGAGATATTTACTGATGAACAGCTACCTACGCAGCATGTTCATGTCGTTCGTAAATGAGCTTTTATCTCTATCCCCTCACCACAAATCAGATTCTTCTGAGGAGTTCCCAGTACATTATCCTTTCCCCTGTGTAATTACCTTAACAAGCTCTAGCTGTTTTTATTCTCCGAAGGTTTACTCCCTGATATACAGCTGCCTACCCACTTCGTAATTGCAGGTCGTAAATGAGCTTTTTTCTCTGTTCCCTCACCACAATCCAGATTCTTTTGGGGAGTTACCAGTACAGTATCCATAGCAGGAAGTACTTAATTTATTAAGCTACTGCTTTTCTTAATCTCAGTGGAGATATTTACTGATAAACAGCTACCTATGCAGCATGTTCATGTCGTTCCTAAATGAGCTTTTATCTCTCTCCCCTCACCACAAATCAGATTCTTCTGAGAAGTTCCCAATACATTATCCTTTCCCCTGTATAATTACCTTAACAAGCTCCAGTTGTTTTTATTCTCAGAAGGTTTACTCCCTGATATACAGCTGCCTACCCCCTTCGTAAGTGCAGGTCCTAAATGAGCTTTTTTCTCTGTTTCCTCAAAACAATCCAGATTCTTTTGGGGAGATACCAGTACAGTAACCATACCAGGAAGTACTTAATTTATTAAGCTACTGCTTTTCTTAATCTCAGTGGAGATATTTACTGATAAACAGCTACCTACGCAGCATGTTCATTTCGTTCCTAAATGAGCTTTTATCTCTCTCCCCTCACCACAAATCAGATTCTTCTGAGGAGTTCCGAGTACATTATCCTTTCCCCTGTGTAATTACCTTAACAAGCTCCAGCTGTTTTTATTCTCAGAAGGTTTACTCCCTGATATACAGCTGCCTACCCCCTTCGTAAGTGCAGGTCCTAAATGAGCTTTTTTCTCTGTTCCCTCACCACAATCCAGATTCTTTTGGGGAATTACCAGTACAGTAACCATACCAGGAAGTACTTAATTTATTAAGCTACTGCTTTTCTTAATCTCAGTGGAGATATTGACTGATAAAGAGCTACCTACGCACCATGTTCATGTCGTTCATAAATGAGCTTTTATCTCTCTCCACTCACCACAAATCAGATTCTTCTGAGGAGTTCCCAGTACATTATCCTTTCCCCTGTGTAATTACCTTAACAAGCTCCAGCTGTTTTTATTCTCAGAAGGTTTACTCCCTGATATACAACTGCCTAACCCCTTCGTAAGTGCAGATCCTAAATGAGCTTTTTTCTCTGTTCCCTCACCACAATCCAGATTCTTTTGGGGAGTTACCAGTATAGTAACCATACCAGGAAGCACTTAATTTATTAAGCTACTGCTTTTCTTAAACTCAGTGGAGATATTTACTGATAAACAGCTACCTACGCAGCATGTTCATGTCGTTCCTAAATGAGCTTTTATCTCTCTCCCCTCACCACAAATCAGATTCTTCTGAGGAGTTCCGAGTACATTATCCTTTCCCCTGTGTAATTACCTTAACAAGCTCCAGCCTTTTTTATTCTCAGAAGGTTTACTCCCTGATATACAGCTGCCTACCCCCTTCGTAAGTGCAGGTCCTAAATGAGCTTTTTTCTCTGTTCCCTCACCACAATCCATATTCTTTTGGGGAGTTTCCAGTAAAGTAACCAAACCAGGAAGTACTTAATTTATTAAGCTACTGCTTTTCTTAATCTCAGTGGAGATATTTACTGATTAACAGCTATCTACGCAGCATGTTCATGTTTTTCCTAAATGAGCTTTTATCTCTCCACTCACCACAAATCAGATTCTTCTGAGGAGTTCCAAGTACATTATCCTTTCCCCTGTGTAATTACCTTTATAAGCTCCTGCTGTTTTTATTCTCAGAAAGTTTACTCCCTGATATACAACTGACTACCCCCTTCGTAAGGGCAGGTCATAAATGAGCTTTTTTCTCTGTTCCCTCAAAACAATCCAGATTCTTTTGGGGAGTTACCAGTACAGTAACCATACCAGGAAGTACTTACTTTATTAAGCTACTGCTTTTCTTAATCTCAGTGGAGATATTTACTGATGAACAGCTACCTACGCAGCATGTTCATGTCGTTCGTAAATGAGCATTTATCTCTATCCCCTCACCACAAATCAGATTCTTCTGAGGAGTTCCCAGTACATTATCCTTTCCCCTGTGTAATTACCTTATCAAGCTCTAGCTGTTTTTATTCTCCGAAGGTTTACTCCCTGATATACAGCTGCCTACCCACTTCGTAATTGCAGGTCGTAAATGAGCTTTTTTCTCTGTTCCCTCACCACAATCCAGATTCTTTTGGGGAGTTACCAGTACAGTATCCATAGCAGGAAGTACTTAATTTATTAAGCTACTGCTTTTCTTAATCTCAGTGGAGATATTTACTGATAAACAGCTACCTATGCAACATGTTCATGTCGTTCCTAAATGAGCTTTTATCTCTCTCCCCTCACCACAAATCAGATTCTTCTGAGAAGTTCCCAATACATTATCCTTTCCCCTGTATAATTACCTTAACAAGCTCCAGCTGTTTTTATTCTCAGAAGGTTTACTCCCTGATATACAGCTGCCTACCCCCTTCGTAAGTGCAGGTCCTAAATGAGCTTTTTTCTCTGTTTCCTCAAAACAATCCAGATTCTTTTGGGGAGATACCAGTAAAGTAACCATACCAGGAAGTACTTAATTTATTAAGCTACTGCTTTTCTTAATCTCAGTGGAGATATTTACTGATAAACAGCTACCTACGCAGCATGTTCATTTCGTTCCTAAATGAGCTTTTATCTCTCTCCCCTCACCACAAATCAGATTCTTCTGAGGAGTTCCGAGTACATTATCCTTTCCCCTGTGTAATTACCTTAACAAGGCTCCAGCTGTTTTTATTCTCAGAAGGTTTACTCCCTGATATACAGCTGCCTACCCCCTTCGTAAGTGCAGGTCCTAAATGAGCTTTTTTCTCTGTTCCCTCACCACAATCCAGATTCTTTTGGGGAGTTACCAGTACAGTAACCATACCACGAAGTACTTAATTTATTAAGCTGCTGCTTTTCTCAATCTCAGTGGAGATATTTACTGATAAACAGCTACCTACGCAGCATGTTCATGTCCTTCCTAAATGAGCTTTTATCTCTCTCCCCTCACCACAAATCAGATTCTTCTGAGGAGTTCCCAGTACATTATCCTTTCCCCTGTGTAATTACCTTAACAAGCTCCAGCTGTTTTTTATTCTCAGAAGGTTTACTCCCTGATATACAGCTCCCTACCCCCTTCGTAAGTGCAGGTCCTAAATGAGCTTTTTTTCTCTGTTCCCTCACCACAATCCAGATTCTTTTGGGGAATTACCAGTACAGTAAACCATACCAGGAAGTACTTAATTTATTAAGCTACTGCTTTTCTTAATCTCAGTGGAGATATTGACTGATAAAGAGCTACCTACGCACCATGTTCATGTCGTTCATAATGAGCTTTTATCTCTCTCCACTCACCACAAATCAGATTCTTCTGAGGAGTTCCCAGTACATTATCCTTTCCCCTGTGTAATTACCTTAACAAGCTCCAGCTGTTTTTTATTCTCAGAAGGTTTACTCCCTGATATACAACTGCCTAACCCCTTCGTAAGTGCAGATCCTAAATGAGCTTTTTTCTCTGTTCCCTCACCACAATCCAGATTCTTTTGGGGAGTTACCAGTATAGTAACCATACCAGGAAGCACTTAATTTATTAAGCTACTGCTTTTCTTAAACTCAGTGGAGATATTTACTGATAAACAGCTACCTACGCAGCATGTTCATGTCGTTCCTAAATGAGCTTTTATCTCTCTCCCCTCACCACAAATCAGATTCTTCTGAGGAGTTCCGAGTACATTATCCTTTCCCCTGTGTAATTACCTTAACAAGCTCCAGCCTTTTTTATTCTCAGAAGGTTTACTCCCTGATATACAGCTGCCTACCCCCTTCGTAAGTGCAGGTCCTAAATGAGCTTTTTTCTCTGTTCCCTCACCACAATCCATATTCTTTTGGGGAGTTTCCAGTAAAGTAACCAAACCAGGAAGTACTTAATTTATTAAGCTACTGCTTTTCTTAATCTCAGTGGAGATATTTACTGATTAACAGCTATCTACGCAGCATGTTCATGTTTTTCCTAAATGAGCTTTTATCTCTCCACTCACCACAAATCAGATTCTTCTGAGGAGTTCCAAGTACATTATCCTTTCCCCTGTGTAATTACCTTTATAAGCTCCAGCTGTTTTTATTCTCAGAAAGTTTACTCCCTGATATACAACTGACTATCCCCTTCGTAAGGGCAGGTCATAAATGAGCTTTTTTCTCTGTTCCCTCAAAACAATCCAGATTCTTTTGGGGAGTTACCAGTACAGTAACCATACCAGGAAGTACTTAATTTATTAAGCTACTGCTTTTCTTAATCTCAGTGGAGATATTTACTGATGAACAGCTACCTACGCAGCATGTTCATGTCGTTCGTAAATGAGCTTTTATCTCTATCCCCTCACCACAAATCAGATTCTTCTGAGGAGTTCCCAGTACATTATCCTTTCCCCTGTGTAATTACCTTAACAAGCTCTAGCTGTTTTTATTCTCCGAAGGTTTACTCCCTGATATAGAGCTGCCTACCCACTTCGTAATTGCAGGTCGTAAATGAGCTTTTTTCTCTGTTCCCTCACCACAATCCAGATTCTTTTGGGGAGTTACCAGTACAGTATCCATAGCAGGAAGTACTTAATTTATTAAGCTACTGCTTTTCTTAATCTCAGTGGAGATATTTACTGATAAACAGCTACCTATGCAGCATGTTCATGTCGTTCCTAAATGAGCTTTTATCTCTCTCCCCTCACCACAAATCAGATTCTTCTGAGAAGTTCCCAATACATTATCCTTTCCCCTGTATAATTACCTTAACAAGCTCCAGCTGTTTTTATTCTCAGAAGGTTTACTCCCTGATATACAGCTGCCTACCCCCTTCGTAAGTGCAGGTCCTAAATGAGCTTTTTTCTCTGTTCCCTCACCACAATCCAGATTCATTTGGGGAGTTACCAGTACAGTAACCATACCAGGAAGTACTTAATTTATTAAGCTACTGCTTTTCTTAATCTCAGTGGAGATATTGACTGATAAATAGCTACCTACGCACCATGTTCATGTCGTTCATAAATGAGCTTTTATCTCTCTCCACTCACCACAAATCAGATTCTTCTGAGGAGTTCCCAGTACATTATCCTTTCCCCTGTGTAATTACCTTAACAAGCTCCAGCTGTTTTTATTCTCAGAAGGTTTACTCCCTGATATACAACTGCCTAACCCCTTCGTAAGTGCAGATCCTAAATGAGCTTTTTTCTCTGTTTCCCTCACCACAATCCAGATTCTTTTGGGGAGTTACCAGTATAGTAACCATACCAGGAAGCACTTAATTTATTAAGCTACTGCTTTTCTTAATCTCAGTGGAGATATTTACTGATAAACAGCTACGTACGCAGCATGTTCATGTCGTTCCTAAATGAGCTTTTGTCTCTCTCCCCTCACCACAAAACCAGATCCTTCTGAGGAGTTCCCAGTACATTATCCTTTCCCCTGTGAAATTACCTTAAAAAGCTTCAGCTTTTTTTATTCTCATAAGTTTTACTCCCTGATTTACAGGTGCCTACCCCCTTCGTAAGTGCAGGTCCTAAATGAGCTTTTTTCTCTGTTCCCTCACCACAATCCAGATTCTTTTGGGGAGTTACCAGTACAGTAACCATACCAGGAAGTACTTAATTTATTAAGCTACTGCTTTTCTTAATCTCAGTGGAGATATTTACTGATAAAGAGCTAACTAAGCAGCATGCTCATGTCGTTCCTAAATGAGCTTTTATCTCTCTCCCCTCACCACAAATCAGATTCTTCTGAGGAGTTCCCAGTACATTATCCTTTCCCCTGTGTAATTACCTTAACAAGCTCCAGCTGTTTTTATTCTCAGAAGGTTTACTCCCTGATATACAGCTGCCTACCCCCTTCGTAAGTGCAGGTCTTAAATGAGCTTTTTTCTCTGTTCCCTCACCACAATCCAGATTATTTGGGGAGTTACCAGTACAGTAACCATACCAGGAAGTACTTAATTTATTAAGCTACTGCTTTTCTTAATTTCAGGTGAGATATTTACTGATTAACCTATACCTACGCAGCATGTTCATGTCGTTCCTAAATGAGCTTTTATCTCTCTCCCCTCACCACGAATCAGATTCTTCTGAGGAGTTCCCAGTACATTATCCTTTCCCCTGTGTAATTACCTTAACAAGCTCCAGCTGTTTTTTTCCTCAGAAGGTTTACTCCCTGATATACAGCTGCCTACCCCTTTCGTAAGTGCAGGTCCTAAATGAGCTTTTTTCTCTGTTCCCTCACCACAGTCCAGGTTCTTTTGGGGAGTTACCAGTAAGGAAACCATACCAGGAAGTACATAATTTAATAAGCTACTGCTTTTCTTAATCTCAGTGGAGATATTTACTCTTAATCAGCTACATACGTAGCATGTCCCATGTCGTTCCTAAATGAGCTTTTATCTCTCTCCCCTCACCACAAATCAGATTCTTCTGAGGAGTTCCCAGTACATTATCCTTTCCCCTGTGTAATTACCTTAACAAGCTCCAGCTCTTTTTATTCTCAGAAGGTTTACTCCCTGATATACAGCTGCCTACCCCCTTCGTAAGTGCAGGTCCTAAATGACCTTTTTTTCTCTGTTCCATCACCACAATCCAGATTCTTTTGGGGAGTTACCAGTACGGTAACCATACCAGGAAGTACTTAATTTATTAAGCTACTGCTTTTCTTAATCTCAGTGGAGATATTTACTGATAAATAGCTACCTACGCAGCATGCTCATGTCGTTCCTAAATGAGCTTTTATCTCTCTCCCCGCACCACAAATCAGATTGTTCTGAGGAGTTCCCAGTACATTATCCTTTCCCCTGTGTAATTACCTTAAAAAGCTCCAGCTGTTTTTATTCTCAGAAGGTTTACTCCCTGATATACAGCTGCCTACCCCGTTCGTAAGTGCAGGTCCTAAATGAGCTTTTTTCTCTGTTCCTCACCACAATCCAGATTCTTTTGGGGAATTACCAGTACAGGAACCATACCAGGAAGTACTTAATTTATTAAGCTACTGCTTTTCTTAATCTCAGTGAGATATTTACTGATAAACAGCTACCTACGCAGCATGTTCATGTCTTTCCTATATGAGCTTTTATCTCTCTCCCCTCACCACAAATCAGATTCTTCTGAGGAGTTCCCAGTACATTATCCTTTCCCCTGTGTAATTACCTTAACAAGCTCCAGCTGTTTTTATTCTCAGAAGGGATACTCCCTGATATACAGCTGCCTACACCCTTCTTAAGTTCAGGTCCTAAATGAGCTTTTTTCCCTGTTCGCTCACCACAATCCAGATTGTTTTGGGGAGTTACCAGTACAGTAACCATACCAGGAAGTTCTTAATTTATTGAGCTACTGCTTTTCTTAATCTCAGTGCAGATATTTACTGACAAACAGCTTCCTACGCAGCATGTTCATGTCGTTCCTAAATGAGCTTTTATCTCTCTCCCCTCACCACAAATCAGATTCTTCTGAGGAGTTCCCAGTACATTATCCTTTCCCCTGTATAATTACCTTAACAAGCTCCAGCTGTTTTTATTCTCAGAAGGTTTACTCCCCTGATATACAGCTGCCTACCACCTTCGTAAGTGCAGGTCCTAAACCAGCTTTTTTCTCTGTTCCCTAAAAACAATCCAGATTCTTTTGGGGAGATATCAGTACAGTAACCATACCAGGAAGTACTTAATTTATGAAGCTACTGCTTTTTCTTAATCTCCGTGGAGATATTTACTGATAAACAGCTACCTACGCAGCATGTTCATATCCTTCCTAAATGAGCTTTTATCTCTCTCCCCTCACCACATATCAGATTCTTCTGAGGAGTTCCGAGTACATTATCCTTTCCCCTGTGTAATTACCTTAACACGCTCCAGCTGTTTTTATTCCCAGAAGGTTTACTCCCTGATATACAGCTGCCTACCCCCTTCGTAAGTGCAGGTCCCTAAATGAGCTTTTTTCTCTGTTCCCTCACCACAATTCAGATTCTTTTGGGGAGTTACCAGTACAGTAACCATACCAGGAAGTACTTAATTTATTAAGCTGCTGCTTTTCTTAATCTCAGTGGAGATATTTACTGATAAACAGCTACCTACGCAGCATGTTCATGTCGTTCCTAAATGAGCTTTTATCTCTCTCCCCTCACCACAAATCAGATTTTTTCTGAGGAGTTCCCAGTACATTATCCTTTCCCCTGTGTAATTACCTTAACAAGCTCCAGCTGTTTTTATTCTCAGAAGGTTTACTCCCTGATATAAAGCTGTCTACCCCCTTCGTAAGTGCAGGTCCTAAATGAGCTTTTTTCTCTGTTCCCTCACCACAATCTAAGATTCATTTGGGGAGTTACCAGTACAGTAACCATACCAGGAAGTACTTAATTTATTAAGCTACTGCTTTTCTTAATCTCAGTGGAGATATTTACTGATAAACAGCTACCTATGCAGCATTTTCATGTCGTTCCTAAATGAGCTTTTATCTCTCTCCCCTCACCACAAACCAGATTCTTCTGAGGAGTTCCCAGTACATTATCCTTTCCCCTGTGTAATTACCTTAACAAGCTCCAGCTGTTTTTATTCTCAGAAGGTTTACTCCCTGATATACAGCTGCCTACCCCCTTCGTAAGTGCAGGTCCTAAATGACCTTTTTTCTCTGTTCCATCACCACAATCCAGATTCTTTTGGGGAGTTACCAGTACAGTAACCATACCAGGAAGTACTTAATTTATTAAGCTGCTGCTTTTCTTAATCTCAGTGGAGATATTTACTGATAAACAGCTACCTACGCAGCATGTTCATGTCGTTCCTATATGAGCTTTTATCTCTCTCCCCTCACCACAAATCAGATTTTTCTGAGGCGTTCCCAGTACATTATCCTTTCCCATGTGTAATTACCTTAACAAGCTCCAGCTGTTTTTATTCTCAGAGGGTTTACTCCCTGATATACAGCTGCCTACCCCCTTCGTAAGTGGCAGGTCCTAAATGAGCTTTTTTCTCTGTTCCCTCACCACAGTCCAGATTCTTTTGGGGAGTTACCAGTACAATAACTATACCAGGAAGTACTTAATTTATTAAGCTACTGCTTATCTTAATCTCAGTGGAGATATTTACTGATAAACAGCTACCTACGCAGCATGTTCATGTCGTTCCTAAATGAGCTTTTATCTCTCTCCCCTCACCACAAATCAAATTCTTCTGAGGAGTTCCGAGTACATTATCCTTTCCCCGGTGTAATTACCTTAACAAGCTCCAGCCTTTTTTATTCTCAGAAGGTTTACTCCCTGATAGACAGCTGCCTACCCCCTTCGTAAGTGCAGGTCCTAAATGAGCTTTTTTCTCTGTTCCCTCACCACAATCCAGATTCTTTTGGGGAGTTACCAGTACAGTAACCATACCAGGAAGTCCTTAATTTATTAAGCTGCTGCTTTTCTTAATCTCAGTGGAGATATTTACTGATAAACAGCTACCTACGCAGCATGTTCATGTCATTCCTAAATGAGCTTTTATCTCTCTCCCCTCACCACAAATCAGATTTTTCTGAGGAGTTCCCAGTACGTTATCCTTTCCCCTGTGTAATTACCTTAACAAGCTCCAGCTGTTTTTATTCTCAGAAGGTTTACTCCCTGATATACAGCTGCCTACCCCTTCGTAAGTGCAGGTCCTAAATGAGCTTTTTTCTCTGTTCCCTCACCACAGTCCAGATTCTTTTGGGGAGTTACCAGTACAGTAACCATACCAGGAAGTACTTTATTTATTAAGCTACTGCTTTTCTTAATCTCAGTGGAGATATTTACTGATAAACAGCTACCTATGCAGCATGTTCATGTCGTTCCTAAATGAGCTTTTATCTCTCTCCCCTCACCACGAATCAGATTCTTCTGAGGAGTTCCCAGTACATTATCCTTTCCCCTGTGTAATTACCTTAACAAGCTCCAGCTGTTTTTTTTCCTCAGAAGGTTTACTCCCTGATATACAGCTGCCTACCCCTTTCGTAAGTGCAGGTCCTAAATGAGCTTTTTCTCTGTTCCCTCACCACAGTCCAGGTTCTTTTGGGGAGTTACCAGTAAGGAAACCATACCAGGAAGTACATAATTTAATAAGCTACTGCTTTTCTTAATCTCAGTGGAGATATTTACTCTTAATCAGCTACATACGTAGCATGTCCATGTCGTTCCTAAATGAGCTTTTATCTCTCTCCCCTCACCACAAATCAGATTCTTCTGAGGAGTTCCCAGTACATTATCCTTTCCCCTGTGTAATTACCTTAACAAGCTCCAGCTGTTTTTATTCTCAGAAGGTTTACTCCCTGATATACAGCTGCCTACCCCCTTCGTAAGTGCAGGTCCTAAATGACCTTTTTTCTCTGTTCCATCACCACAATCCAGATTCTTTTGGGGAGTTACCAGTACGGTAACCATACCAGGAAGTACTTAATTTATTAAGCTACTGCTTTTCTTAATCTCAGTGGAGATATTTACTGATAAATAGCTACCTACGCAGCATGCGCATGTCGTTCCTAAATGAGCTTTTATCTCTCTCCCCGCACCACAAATCAGATTCTTCTGAGGAGTTCCCAGTACATTATCCTTTCCCCTGTGTAATTACCTTAAAAAAGCTCCAGCTGTTTTTATTCTTAGAAGGTTTACTCCCTGATATACAGCTGCCTACACCGTTCGTAAGTGCAGGTCCTAAATGAGCTTTTTTCTCTGTTCCCTCACCACAATCCAGATTCTTTTGGGGAATTACCAGTACAGGAACCATACCAGGAAGTACTTAATTTATTAAGCTACTGCTTTTCTTAATCTCAGTGAGATATTTACTGATAAACAGCTACCTACGCAGCATGTTCATGTCTTTCCTATATGAGCTTTTATCTCTCTCCCCTCACCACAAATCAGATTCTTCTGAGGAGTTCCCAGTACATTATCCTTTCCCTGTGTAATTACCTTAACAAGCTCCAGCTGTTTTTATTCTCAGAAGGGATACTCCCTGATATACAGCTGCCTACACCCTTCTTAAGTGCAGGTCCTAAATGAGCTTTTTTCCCTGTTCGCTCACCACAATCCAGATTGTTTTGGGGAGTTACCAGTACAGTAACCATACCAGGAAGTTCTTAATTTATTGAGCTACTGCTTTTCTTAATCTCAGTGCAGATATTTACTGACAAACAGCTACCTACGCAGCATGTTCATGTCGTTCCTAAATGAGCTTTTATCTCTCTCCCCTCACCACAAATCAGATTCTTCTGAGGAGTTCCCAGTACATTATCCTTTCCCCTGTATAATTACCTTAACAAGCTCCAGCTGTTTTTTATCTCAGAAGGTTTACTCCCTGATATACAGCTGCCTACCACCTTCGTAAGTGCAGGTCCTAAACCAGCTTTTTTCTCTGTTCCCTAAAAACAATCCAGATTCTTTTGGGGAGATATCAGTACAGTAACCATACCAGGAAGTACTTAATTTATGAAGCTACTGCTTTTCTTAATCTCCGTGGAGATATTTACTGATAAACAGCTACCTACGCAGCATGTTCATATCCTTCCTAAATGAGCTTTTATCTGTCTCCCCTCACCACATATCAGATTCTTCTGAGGAGTTCCGAGTACATTATCCTTTCCCCTGTGTAATTACCTTAACACGCTCCAGCTGTTTTTATTCTCAGAAGGTTTACTCCCTGATATACAGCTGCCTACCCCCTTCGTAAGTGCAGGTCCTAAATGAGCTTTTTTCTCTGTTCCCTCACCACAATCCAGATTCTTTTGGGGAGTTACCAGTACAGTAACCATACCAGGAAGTACTTAATTTATTAAGCTGCTGCTTTTCTTAATCTCAGTGGAGATATTTACTGATAAACAGCTACCTACGCAGCATGTTCATGTCGTTCCTAAATGAGCTTTTATCTCTCTCCCCTCACCACAAATCAGATTTTTCTGAGGAGTGCCCAGTACATTATCCTTTCCCCTGTGTAATTACCTTAACAAGCTCCAGCTGTTTTTATTCTCAGAAGGTTTACTCCCTGATATAAAGCTGTCTACCCCCTTCGTAAGTGCAGGTCCTAAATGAGCTTTTTCCTCTGTTCCCTCACCACAATCTAAGATTCATTTGGGGAGTTACCAGTACAGTAACCATACCAGGAAGTACTTAATTTATTAAGCTACTGCTTTTCTTAATCTCAGTGGAGATATTTACTCTTAAACAGCTACCTACGCAGCATGTCCATGTCGTTCCTAAATGAGCTTTTATCTCTCTCCCCTCACCACAAATCAGATTCTTCTGAGGAGATCCCCAATACATTATCCTTTCCCCTGTGTAATTACCTTAACAAGCTCCAGCTGTTTTTATTCTCTGACGGTTTACTCCCTGATATACAGCTGCCTACCCACTTCGTATGTGCAGGTCCTAAATGAGCTTTATTCTCTGTTCCCTCACCACAATCCAGATTCTTTTGGGGAGTTACCAGTACAGTAACCATACCAGGAAGTACTTAATTTATTAAGCGACTGCTTTTCTTAATCTCAGTGGAGATATTTACTGATAAACAGCTACCTCCGCAGCATGTTCATGTCGTTCCTAAATGAGCTTTTATCTCTCTCCCCTCACCACAAATCAGATTCTTCTGAGGGAGTTCCCAGTACATTATCCTTTCCCCTGTGTAATTACCTTAACAAGCTCCAGCTGTTTTTTATTCTCAGAAGGTTTACTCCCTGATATACAGCTGCGTACACCCTTCGTAAGTGCAGGTCCTAAATGAGCTTTTTTCCCTGTTCCCTCACCACAATCCAGATTGTTTTGGGGAGTTAACAGTACAGTTACCATACCAGGAAGTACTTAATTTATTGAGCTACTGCTTTTCTTAATCTCAGTGGAGATATTTACTGATAAACAGCTACCTACGCAGCATGTTCATGTCGTTCCTAAATGAGCTTTTATCTCTCTCCCCTCACCACAAATCAGATTCTTCTGAGGAGTTCCCAGTACATTATCCTTTCCCCTGTATAATTACCCTAACAAGCTCCAGCTGTTTTTATTCTCAGAAGGTTTACTCCCTGATATACAGCTGCCTAGCCCCTTCGTAGTGCAGGTCCTAAATGAGCTTTTTTCTCTGTTCCCTCACCACAATCCAGATTCTTTTGGGGAGTTACCAGTACAGTAAACATACCAGGAAGTACTTAATTTATTAAGCTGCTGCTTTTCTTAATCTCAGTGGAGATATTTACTGATAAACAGCTACCTACGCAGCATGTTCATGTCGTTCCTAAATGAGCTTTAATCTCTCTCCCCTCACCAGAAATCAGATTTTTCTGAGGAGTTACCAGTACATTATCCTTTCCCTGTGTAATTACCTTAAAAAGCTCCAGCTGTTTTTATTCTCAGAAGGTTTACTCCCTGATATACAGCTGGACTACCTCCTTCGTAAGTGCAGGTCCTAAACGAGCTTTTTTCTCTGTTCCCTCACCACAATCCAGATTCTTTTGGGGAGTTAGCAGTAGAGTAACCATACCAGGAAGTACTTAATTTATTAAGCTACTGCTTTTCTTAATCTCAGTGGAGATATTTACTGATAAACAGCTACCTATGCAGCATGTTCATGTCGTTCCTAAATGAGCTTTTATCTCTCTCCCCTCACCACAAATCAGATTCTTCTGAGGAGTTCCCAGTACATTATCCTTTCCCCGGTGTAATTACCTTAACAAGCTCCAGCCTTTTTTATTCTCAGAAGGTTTACTCCCTGATATAAAGCTGCCTACCCCCTTCGTAAGTGCAGGTCATAAATGAGCTTTTTTCTCTGTTCCCTCACCACAATCCAGATTCTTTTGGGGAATTACCAGTACAGTAACCATACCAGGAAGTACTTAATTTATTAAGCTGCTGCTTTTCTTAATCTCAGTGGAGATATTTACTGATAAACAGCTACCTACGCAGCATGTTCATGTCGTTCCTAAATGAGCTTTTATCTCTCTCCCCTCACCACAAATCAGATTTTTCTGAGGAGTTCCCAGTACATTATCCTTTCCCCTGTGTAATTACCTTAACAAGCTCCAGCTGTTTTTATTCTCAGAAGGATTACTCCCTGATATACAGCTGCCTAACCCCTTCGTAAGTGCAGGTCCTAAATGAGCTTTTTTCTCTGTTCCCTCACCACAGTCCAGATTCTTTTGGGGAGTTACCAGTACAGTAACCATACCAGGAAGTACTTAATTTATTAAGCTACTGCTTTTCTTAATCTCAGTGGAGATATTTACTGATAAACAGCTACCTACGCAGCATGTTCATGTCGTTCTTAAATGAGCTTTTATCTCTCTCCCCTCACCACAAATCAGATTCCTTCTGAGGAGTTCCCAGTACATTATCCTTTCCCCTGTGTAATTACCTTAACAAGCTCCAGCTGTTTTTTTTCCTCAGAAGGTTTACTCCCTGATATACAGCTGCCTACCCCTTTCGTAAGTGCAGGTCCTAAATGAGCTTTTTTCTCTGTTCCCTCACCACAATCCAGATTCTTTTGGGTAGTTACCAGTACAGTAACCATACCAGGATGTACTTAATTTATTAAGCAGCTGCTTTTCTTAATCTCAGTGGAGATATTTACTGATAAACAGCTACCTACGCAGCATGTTCATGTCGTTCCTAAATGAGCTTTTATCTCTCTCCCCTCACCACAAATCAGATTCTTCTGAGGAGTTCCCAGTACATTATCCTTTCCCCTGTGTAATTACCTTAACAAGCTCCAGCTGTTTTTATTCTCAGAAGGTTTACTCCCTGAAATACTGCTGCCTACCCCCTTCGTAAGTGAAGGTCCTAAATCAGCTTTTTTCTCTGTTCCCTCACCACAGTCCAGGTTCTTTTGGGGAGTTACCAGTAAGGTAACCATACCAGGAAGTACATAATTTATGAAGCTACTGCTTTTCTTAATCTCAGTGGAGATATTTACTCTTAATCAGCTACATACGTAGCATGTCCATGTCGTTCTAAATGAGCTTTTATCTCTCTCCCCTCACCACAAATCAGATTCTTCTGAGGAGTTCCCAGTACATTATCCTTTC
>NW_025958897.1:0-33061 GCF_023159225.1 Perognathus longimembris pacificus | reverse complement strand
TAACTCCCAAAAGAATCTGGATTGTGGTGAGGGAATAGAGAAAAAAGCTCATTTAAGACCTGCACTTACGAAAGGGGTAAGCAGCTGTATATCAGGGAGTAAACATTCTGAGAATAAAAACAGCTGGAGCTTGTTAAGGTAATTACACAGGGGAAAGGATAATATACTGGGAACTCCTCAGAAGAATCTGATTTGTGATGAGGGGAGAGAGATAAAATCTCATTTAAGAACGACATGAACATGCTGCGTAGGTAGCTGTTTATCAGTAAATATCTCCACTGAGATTAAGAAAAGCAGTAGCTTAATAAATTAAGTACTTCCTGGTACGGTTACTGTACTGGTAACTCCCCAAAAGAACCTGGATTGTGGTGAGGAACAGAGAAAAAAGCTCATTTAGTACCAGCACTTACGAAGGGGGTAGGCAGCGGTATGTCAGGGAGTAAACCTTCTGAGAATAAAAACAGCTGGAGCTTGTTAAGGTAATTACACAGGGGAAAGGATAATGTACTGGAACTCCTCAGAAGAATCTGATTTGTGGTGAGGGGAGAGAGATAAAAGCACATTTAGGAACGACATGAACGTGCAGCGTAGGTAGCTGTTTATCAGTAAATATCTCCACTGAGATTAAGAAAATCAGTAGCTTAATAAATTAAGTACTTCCTGGTATGGTTACTGTACTGGTAACTCCCCAAAAGAACCTGGATTGTGGTGAGGGAACAGAGAAAAAAGCTCATTTAGGACCTGCACTTACGAAGGGGGTAGGCAGCTGTATATCAGGGAGTAAACCTTCTGAGAATAAAAACAGCTGGAGCTTGTTAAGGTAATTACACAGGGGAAAGGATAATGTACTGGGAACTCCTCAGAAGAATCTGATTTGTGGTGAGGGGAGAGAGATAAAAGCTCATTTAGGAACCGACATGAACATGCTGCGTAGGTAGCTGTTTATCAGTAAATATCTCCACTGAGATTAAGAAAAGCAGTAGCTTAATAAATTAAGTACTTCCTGGTATTGTTACTCTACTGGTAACTCCCCAAAAGAATCTGGATTGTGGTGAGGGAACAGAGAAAAAAGCTCATTTAGGACCTGCCCTTACGAAGGGGGTAGGCAGCTGTATGTCAGGGAGTAAACCTCTGAGAATAAAAACAGCTGGAGCTTGTTAAGGTAATTACACAGGAAAAGGATAATGTACTGGGAACTCCTCAGAAGAATCTGATTTGTGGTGAGGGGAGAGAGATAAAAGCTCATTTATGAACGACATGAACATGCTACATACGTAGCTGTTTATCAGTAAATATCTACACTGAGATTAAGAAAAGCAGTAGCTTAATAAATTAAGTAATTCCTGGTATGGATACTGTACTGGTAACTCCCCAAAAGAATCTGGATTTTGGTGAGGGAACAGAGAAAAAAGCTCATTTAGGAACGACATGAACATGCTGCGTAGGTAGCTGTTTATCAGTAAATATCTTCACTGAGATTAAGAAAATCAGTAGCTTAATAAATTAAGTACTTCCTGGTATGGATACTGTACTGGTAACTCCCCAAAAGAATCTGATTGTGGTGAGGGAACAGAGAAAAAAGCTCATTTAGGACGTGCACTTACGAAGGGGGTAGGCAGCTGTATATCAGGGAGTAAACCTTCTGAGAATAAAAACAGCTGGAGATTGTTAAGGTAATTACACAGGGGAAAGGACAATGTACTGGGAAATCCTCAGAAGATTCTGATTTGTGGTGAGGGGAGAGAGATAAAAGCTCATTTAGGAACGACATGAACATGCTGCGTAGGTAGCTGTTTATCAGTAAATAAGTCCACTGAGATTAAGAAAATCAGTAGCTTAATAAATTAAGTACTTCCTGGTATGGTTACTGTACTGGTAACTCCCCAAAAGAATCTGGATTGTGGTGAGGGAACAGAGAAAAAAGCTCATTTAGGACCTGCACTTACGAAGGGGGTAGGCAGCAGTATGTCAGGGAGTAAACATTCTGAGAATAAAAATCAGCTGGAGCTTGTTAAGTTAATTACACAGGGGAAAGGATAATGTACTGGGAACTGCTCAGAAGAATCTTATTTGTGGTGAGGGGAGAGAGATAAAAGCTCATTTAGGAACGACATGAACGTGCTGTGTAGGTAGCTGTTTATCAGTAAATATCTCCACTGAGATTAAGAAAATCAGTAGCTTAATAAATTAAGTACTTCTGGTATGGTTACTGTACTGGTAACTCCCCAAAAGAACCTGGATTGTGGTGAGGGAACAGAGAAAAAAGCTCATTAAGGACCTGCACTTACGAAGGGGTAGGCAGCTGTATGTCAGGGAGTAAACCTTCTGAGAATAAAAACAGCTGGAGCTTGTTAAGGTAATTACACAGGGGAAAGGATAATGTACTGGGAACTCCTCAGAAGAATCTGATTTGTGGTGAGGGGAGAGAGATAAAAGCTCATTTAGGAACGACATGAACATGCTGCTTAGGTAGCTGTTTATCAGTAAATATCTCCACTGAAATTAAGAAAAGCAGTAGCTTAATAAATTAAGTACTTCCTGGTATGGTTACTGTACTTTTAACTCCCCAAAAGAATCTGGATTGTGGTGAGGGAACCGAGAAAAAAGCTCATTTAGGACCTGCACTTGCGAAGGGGTAGGCAGCTGTATATCAGGGAGTAAACATTCTGAGAATAAAAACAGCTGGAGCTTGTTAAGGTTATTACAAAGGGGAAAGGATAATGTACTGGGAACTCCTCAGAAGAATCTGATTTTTGATGAGTGGAGAGAGATAAAAGCTCATTTAGGAACGACATGAACATGCAGCGTAGGTAGCTGTTTATCAGTAAATATCTCCTCTGAGATTAAGAAAAGCAGTAGCTTAATAAATTAAGTACTTCTGGTATGGTTACTGTACTGGTAACTCCCCAAAAGAATCTGGATTGTGGTGAGGGAACAGAGAAAAAGCTCATTTAGGACCTGCACTTACGAAGGGGGTACGCAGCTGTAAATCAGGGAGTAAACCTTCTGAGTATAAAAACAGCTGGAGCTTGTTAAGATAATTACACAGGGGAAAGGATAATGTACAGGGAACTCCTCAGAAGAATCTGATTTTTGGTGAGGGAGAGAGATAAAAGCTCATTTAGGAACGACATGAACATGCTGCGTAGGTAGCTGTTTATCAGTAAATATCTCCACTGAGATTAAGAAAAGCAGTAGCTTAGTAAATTAAGTACTTCCTGGTATGGTTACTGTACTGGTAACTCCCCAAAAGAATCTGGTTGTGGTGAGGGGAACAGAGAAATAAGCTCATTTATGACCTGCACTTACGAAGGGGGTAGGCAGCTGTATATCAGGGAGTAAACCTTCTGAGAATAAAAACAGCTGGAGCTTGTTAAGGTAATTACACAGGGGAAAGGATAATGTACTGGGAACTCCTCAGAAGAATCTGATTTGTGGTGAAAGAGAGAGAGATAAAAGCTCATTTAGGAACGACATGAACATGCTGCGTAGGTAGCTGTTTATCAGTAAATATCTCCACTGAGATTAAGAAAAGCAGTAGCTTAATAAATAAGTACTTCCTGGTATGGTTACTGTACTGGTAACTCCCCAAAAGAATCTGGATTGTGGTGAGGGAGCAGAGAAAAAAGCTCATTTAGGACCTGCACTTACGAAGGGGGTAGGCAGTTGTATATCAGGAGTAAATTTTCTGAGAATAAAAACAGCTGGAACTTGTTAAGGTAATTACACAGGGGAAAGGATAATGTACTGGGAACTCCTCAGACGAATCTGATTTGTGGTGAGGGGAGAGAGATAAAAGCTCATTTAGGAACGACATGAACATGCTGCATACGTAGCTGTTTATCAGCAAATATCTCCACTAGGATTAAGAAAAGCAGTAGCTTAATAAATTAAGTACTTCCTGGTATGGTTACTGTACTGGTAACTCCCCAAAAGAATCTGGATTGTGGTGAGGAAACAGAGAAAAAAGCTCATTTAGGACCTGCACTTACGAAGGGGGTAGGCAGCTGTATATCAGGGAGTAAACCTTCTGAGAATAAAAAACAGCTGGAGCTTGTAAAGGTAATTACACAGGGGAAAGGATAATGTACTGGGAACTCTTCAGAAGAATCTGATTTGTGGTGAGGTGAGAGAGATAATAGCTCATTTAGGAACGACATGAACATGCTGCGTAGGTAGCTGTTTATCAGTAAATATCTCTACTGAGAGTAAGAAAAGCAGTAGCTTAATAAATTAAGTACTTCCTGGTATGGTTACTGTACTGGTAACTCCCCAAAAGAATCTGGATTGTGGTAAAGGAAGAGAGAAAAAAGCTCATTCAGGACCTGCACTTACGAAGGGGGTAGGCAGCTGTATATCAGGGAGTAAACCTTCTGAGAATAAAAACAGCTGGAGCTTGTTAAGGTAATTACACAGGGGAAAGGATAATGTACTGGGAACTCCTGAGAAGAATCTGATTTTGGTGAGGGAGAGAGATAAAAGCTCATTTAGGAACGACATGAACATGCTGCGTAGGTAGCTGTTTATCAGTAAATATCTCCACTGAGATTAAGAAAAGCAGTAGCTTAATAAATTAAGTACTTCCTGGTATGGTTACTGTACTGCTAACTCCCCAAAAGAATCTGGATTGTGGTGAGGGAACAGAAAAAAAGCTCATTTAGGACCTGCACTTACGAAGGGGGTAGGCAGCTGTATATCAGGGAGTAAACCTTCTGAGAATAAAAAACAGCTGGAGCTTGTTAAGGTAATTACACAGGGGAAAGGATAGTTTACTGAGAACTCCTCAGAAGAATCTGATTTGTGGTGAGGGGAGATAGATAAAAGCTCATTTAGGAACGACATGAACATGCAGCATACGTAGCTGTTTATCAGTAAATATCTCCACTGAGTTTAAGAACAGCAGTAGCTTAATAAATTAAGGACTTCCTGGTATGGATACTGTACTGGAAACTCCCCGAAAGAATGTGGATTGTGGTGAGGGAACAGAGAAAAAAGCTCATTTAGGAACGACATGAACATGCTGCGTAGATAGCTGTTTATCAGTAAATATCTCCACTGTGATTAAGAAAAGCAGTAGCTTAATAAATTAAGTACTTCCTTGTATGGTTACTGTACTGGTAACTCCCCAAAAGAATCTGGATTGTGGTGAGGGAACAGAGAAAAAAGCTCATTTAGGACCTGCACTTATGAAGGGGGTAGCAGCTGTATATCAGGGAGTAAACCTTCTGAGAATAAAAAACAGCTGGACCTTGTTAAGGTAATTACACAGGGGAAAGGATAATGTACTGGGAACTCCTCAGAAGAATCTGATTTGTTGGTGAGGGGAGAGAGATTAAAAGCTCATTTAGGAACGACATGAACATGCTGCGTAGGTAGCTGTTTATCAGTAAATATCTCCACTGAGATTAAGAAAAGCAGTAGCTTAATAAATTAAGTACTTCCTGGTATGTTTACTGTACTGGTAACTCCCCAAAAGAATCTGGATTGTGGTGAGGGAACAGAGAAAAAAGCTCATTTAGGACCTGTACTTACGAAGGGGTAGGCAGCTGTATATCAGGGAGTAAACCTTCTGAGAATAAAAACAGCTGGAGATTGTTAAGGTAATTACACAGGGGAAAGGATAATGTACTGGGAACTCCTCAGAAGAATCTGATTGTGGTGAGGGGAGAGAGATAAAAGCTCATTTAGGAACGACATGAACATGCTGCGTAGGTAGCTGTTTATCAGTAAATATCTCCACTGAGATTAAGAAAAGCAGTAGCTTAATAAATTAAGTACTTCCTGGTATGTTTACTGTACTGGTAACTCCCCAAAAGAACCTGGATTGTGGTGAGGGAACAGAGAAAAAGCTCATTTAGGAACGACATGGACATGAGGCATACGTAGCTGTTTATCAGTAAATATCTCCACTGAGATTAAGAAAAGCAGTAGCTTAATAAATTAAGTACTTCCTGATATGGATACTGTACTGGTAATTCCCCAAAAGAATCTGGATTGTGGTGAGGGAACAGAGAAAAAAGCTCATTTAGGAACGACATGAACATGCTGCGTAGGTAGCTGTTTATCAGTAAATATCTCCACTGAGATTAAGAAAAGCAGTAGCTTAATGAAATAAGTACTTCCTGGTATGGTTCCTGTACTGGTAACTCCCCAAAAGAATCTGGATTGTGGTGAGGGAACAGAGAAAAAAGCTCATTTAGGACCTGCACTTACGAAGGGGGTAGTCAGCTGTATATCAGGGAGTAAACCTTCTGAGAATAAAAACAGCTGGAGCTTGTTAAGGTAATTACACAGGGGAAAGGATAATGTACTGGGAACTCCTCAGAAGAATCTGATTTGTGGTGAGGGGAGAGAGATAAAAGCTCATTTAGGAACGACATGAACATGCTGCGTAGGTAGCTGTTTATCAGTAAATATCTCCACTGAGATTAAGAAAAGCTGTAGCTTAATAAATTAAGTACTTCCTGGTATGGTTCCTGTACTGGTAACTCCCCAAAAGAATCTGGATTGTGGTGAGGGAACAGAGAAAAAAGCACATTTATGACCTGCACTTACGAAGGGGGTAGGCAGCTGTATATCAGGGAGTAAACCTTCTGAGAATAAAAACAGCTGGAGGTTGTTAAGGTAATTACACAGGGGAAAGGATAATGTACTGGGAACTCCTCAGAAGAATCTGATTTGTGGTGAGGGGAGACAGATAAAAGCTCATTTAGGAAGGACATGAACATGCTGCATACGTAGCTGTTTATCAGTAAATATCTCCACTGAGTTTAAGAAAAGTAGTAGCTTAATAAATTAAGTACTTCCTGGTATGGATACTGTACTGGTAACTCCCGAAAGAATGTGGATTGTGGTGAGGGAACAGAGAAAAAAGCTCATTTAGGAACGACATGAACATGCTGCGTAGGTAGCTGTTTATCAGTAAATATCTCCACTGAGATTAAGAAAAGCAGTACTGGTATGTACTGGTAACTCCCTAAAAGAATCTGTATTGTGGTGAGGGAACAGAGAAAAAAGCTCATTTAGGACCTGTACTTACGAAGGGGGTAGGCAGCTGTATATCAGGGAGTAAACCTTCTGAGAATAAAAACAGCTGGAGCTTGTTAAGGTAATTACACAGGGGAAAGGATAATGTACTGGGAACTCCTCAGAAGAATCTGATTTGTGGTGAGGGGAGAGAGATAAAAGCTCATTTAGGAACGACATGAACATGCTGCGTAGGTAGCTGTTTATCAGTAAATATCTCCACTGAGATTAAGAAAAGCAGTAGCTTAATAAATTAAGTACTTCCTGGTATGGTTACTGTACTGGTAACTCCCCGAAAGAACCTGGATTGCGGTGAGGGAACAGAGAAAAAAGCTCATTTAGGACCTCCACTTACAAAGGGGGTAGGCAGCTGTATATCAGGGAGTATACCTTCTGAGAATAAAAAAAGCTGGAGCTTGTTAAGGTAATTACACAGGGGAAAGGATAATGTACTGGGAACTCCTCAGAAGAATCTGATTTGTGGTGAGGAGAGAGAGATAAAATCTCATTTAGGAACGACATGAACATGCTGCATACGTAGCTGTTTATCAGTAAATATCTCCACTGAGATTAAGAAAAGCAGTAGCTTAATAAATTAAGTACTTCCTGGTATGGATACTGTACTGGTAACTCCCCAAAAGAATCTGCATTGTGGTGAGGGAACAGAGAAAAAAATCTCATTTAGGAACGAAATGAACATGCTGCGTAGGTAGCTGTTTATCAGTAAATATCTCCACTGAGATTAAGAAAAGCAGTAGCTTAATAAATTAAGTACTTCCTGGTATGGTTACTCTACTGGTAACTCGCGAAAAGAACCTGGATTGTGGTGAGGGAACAGAGAAAAAAGCTCATTTAGGACCTGCACTTACGAAGGGGGTAGGCAGGTGTATATCAGGGAGTAAACCTTCTGAGAATAAAAACAGCTGGAGCTTGTTAAGGTAATTACACAGGGGAAAGGATAATGTACTGGGAACTCCTCAGAAGAATCTGATTTGTGGTGAGGGGAGAGAGATAAAAGCACATTTAGGAACGACATGAACATGCTGCGTAGGTAGCTGTTTATCAGTAAATATATCCTCTGAGATTAAGAAAAGCAGTAGCTTAATAAATTAAGTACTTCCTGGTATGGTTACTGTACTGGTTACTCCCCAAAAGAATCTGGATTGTGGTGAGGGAACAGAGAAAAAAGCTCATTTAGGACCTGCACTTACGAAGGGGGTAGGCAACTGTATATCAGGGAGTAAACCTTCTGAGAATAAAAACAGCTGGAGCTTGTTAAGGTAATTACACAGGGGAAAGGATAATGTACTGGGAATTCCTGAGAAGAAACTGATTTGTGGTGAGGGGAGATAGATAAAAGCTCATTTAGGAACGACATGAACATGCTGCATACGTAGCTGTTTATCAGTAAATATCTCCACTGAGTTTAAGAAAAGCAGTAACTTAATAAATTAAGTACTTCCTGGTATGGATACTGTACTGGTAACTCCCCAAAAGAATGTGGATTGTGGTGAGGGAACAGAGAAAAAAGCTCATTTATGAACAACATGAACATGCTGCGTAGATAGCTGTTTATCAGTAAATATCTCCACTGAGATGAAGAAAAGCAGTAGCTTAATAAATAAAGTACTTCCAGGTATGGTTACTCTACTGGTATCTCCCCAAAAGAATCTGGATTGTGGTGAGGGAGCAGAGAAAATAGCTCATTTAGGACCTGCACTTACGAAGGGGGTAGGCAGCTGTATATCAGGGAGTAAACCTTCTGAGAATAAAAACAGCTGGAACTTGTTAAGGTAATTACACAGGGGAAAAGATAATGTACTGGGAACTCCTCAGAAAAATCTGATTTGTTGGTGAGGGGAGAGAGATAAAAGCTCATTTAGGAACGACATGAACATGCTGCATAGGTAGCTGTTTATCAGTAAATATCTCCACTGAGATTAAGAAAAGCAGTAACTTAATAAATTAAGTACTTCCTGGTATGGTTACTGTACTGGTAACTCCCCAAAAGAATCTGGATTGTGGTGAGGGAACAGAGAAAAAAGCTCATTTAAGACCTGCACTGACGAAGGGGGTAGGCAGCTGTATATCAGGGAGTAAACCTTCTGAGAATAAAAACAGCTGGAGCTTGTTAAGGTAATTACACAGGGGAACGGATAATGTACTGGGAACTCCTCAGAAGAATCTGATTTGTGGTGAGGGGAGAGAGATAAAAGCTCATTTAAGAACGACATGAACATGCTGCGTAGGTAGCTGTTTATCAGTAAATATCTCCACTGAGATTAAGAAAAGCAGTAGCTTAATAAATTAAGTACTTCCTGGTGTGGTTACTGTACTGGTAACTCCCCAAAAGAACCTGGATTGTGGTGAGGGAACAGAGAAAAAAGCTCATTTAGGACCGGCACTTACAAAGGAGGTTGGCAGCTGTATATCAGGGAGTATACCTTCTGAGAATAAAAACAACTGGAGCTTGTTAAGGTAATTACACAGGGGAAAGGATAATGTACTGGGAACTCCTCAGAAGAATCTGATTTGTGGTGAGGAGAGAGAGATAAAAGCTCATTTAGGAACGACATGAACATGCTGCATATATAGCTGTTTATTAGTAAATATCTCCAATGAGATTAAGAAAAGCAGTAGCTTAATAAATTAAGTACTTCCTCGTATGGATACTGTTCTGGTAACTCCCCAAAAGAATCTGGATTGTGGTGAGGGAACAGAGAAAAAAGCTCATTTAGGAACGACATGAACATGCTGCGTAGGTAGCTGTATATCAGTAAATATCTCCACTGAGATTAAGAAAAGCAGAAGCTTAATAAATTAAGTACTTCCTGGTATGGTTCCTGTACTAGTAACTCCCCAAAAGAATCTGGATTGTGGTGAGGGAACAGAGAAAAAAGCTCATTTAGGACCTGCACTTACGAAGGGGGTAGGCAGCAGTATATCAGGGAGTAAACCTTCTGAGAATAAAAACAGCTGGAGCTTGTTAAGGTAATTACACAGGGGAAAGGATAATGTACTGGGAACTCCTCAGAAGAATCTGATTTGTGGTGAGGGGAGAGAGATAAAAGCTCATTTAGGAACGACATGAACATGCTGCGTAGGTAGCTGTTTATCAGTAAATATCTCCACTGAGATTAAGAAAAGCAGTAGCTTAATAAATTAAGTACATCCTGGTATGGTTACTGTACTGGTAACTCCCCAAAAGAATCTGGATTGTGGTGAGGGAACAGAGAATAAAGCTCATTTAGGACCTGCACTTACAAAGGGGGTAGGCAGTTGTATATCAGGGAGTAAACCTTCTGAGAATAAAAACAGCTGGAGCTTGTTAAGGTAATTACACAGGGGAAAGGATAATGTACTGGGAACTCCTCAGAAGAATCTGATTTGTGGTGAGGGGAGAGAGAAAAAATCTCATTTAGGAACTACATGAACATGCTGCGTAGTAGCTGTTTATCAGTAAATATCTCCACTGAGATTAAGAAAAGCAGTAGCTTAATAAATTAAGTACTTCCTGGTATGGTTACTGGACTGGTAACTCCCCAAAAGAAAATGGATTGTGGTAGGGAACAGAGAAAAAAGCTCATTTAGGACCTGCACTTACAAAGGGGGTAGGCAGCTGTATATCAGGGAGTATACCTTCTGAGAATAAAAACAGCTGGACGTTGTTAAGGTAATTGAACAGGGGAAAGGATAATGTACTGGGAACTCCTCAGAAGAATCTGATTTGTGGTGAGGAGAGAGAGATAAAAGCTCATTTAGGAACGACATGAACATGCTGCATACGTAGCTGTTTATCAGTAAATATCTCTACTGAGATTAAGAAAAGCAGTAGCTTAATAAATTAAGTACTTCCTGGTATGGATACTGTACTGGTAACTCCCCAAAAGAATCTGGATTGTGGTGAGGGAACAGAGAAAAAAGCTCATTTAGGACCTGCACTTACAAAGGAGGTAGGCAGCTGTATATCAGGGAGTATACCTTCTGAGAATAAAAACAGCTGGAGCTTGTTAAGGTAATTACACAGGGGAAAGGATAATGTACTGGGAACTCCTCAGAAGCATCTGATTTGTGGTGAGGAGAGAGAGATAAAAGCTCATTTAGGAACGACATGAACATGATGCATACGTAGCTGTTTATCAGTAAATATCCCCACTGAGATTAAGAAAAGCAGTAGCTTAATAAATTAAGTACTTCCTGATGTGGATACTGTACTGGTAATTCCCCAAAAGAATCTGGATTGTGGTGAGGGAACAGAGAAAAAAGCTCATTTAGGAACGACATGAACATGCTCCGTAGGTAGCTGTTTATCAGTAAATATCTCCACTGAGATTAAGAAAAGCAGTAGCTTAATAAATTAAGTACTTCCTGGTATGGTTACTGTACTGGTAACTCCCCAAAAGAATCTGGATTGTGGTGAGGGAACAGAGAAAAAAGCTCATTTAGGACCTGCACTTACGAAGGGGGTAGGCAGCTGTATATCAGGGAGTAAACCTTCTGAGAATAAAAACAGCGGGAGCTTGTTAAGGTAATTACACAGGGGAAAGGATAATGTACTGGGAACTCCTCAGAAGAATCTGATTTGTGGTGAGGGGAGAGAGATAAAAGCTCATTTAGGAACGACATGAACATGCTGCGTAGGTAGCTGTTTATCAGTAAATATCTCCACTGAGATTAAGAAAAGCAGTAGCTTAATAAATTAAGTACTTCCTGGTATGGTTACTGTACTGGTAACTCCCCAAAAGAATCTGGATTGTTGTGAGGGAACAGAGAATAAAGCTCATTTAGGACCTGCACTTACAAAGGGGGTAGGCAGTTGTATATCAGGGAGTAAACCTTCTGAGAATAAAAACAGCTGGAGCTTGTTAAGGTAATTACACAGGGGAAAGGATAATGTACTGGGAACTCCTCAGAAGAATCTGATTTGTGGTGAGGGGAGAGAGAAAAAATCTCATTTAGGAACGACATGAACATGCTGCGTAGTAGCTGTTTATCAGTAAATATCTCCACTGAGATTAAGAAAAGCAGTAGCTTAATAAATTAAGTACTTCCTGGTATGGTTACTGGACTGGTAACTCCCCAAAAGAAAATGGATTGTGGTAGGGAACAGAGAAAAAAGCTCATTTAGGACCTGCACTTACAAAGGGGGTAGGCAGCTGTATATCAGGGAGTATACCTTTTGAGAATAAAAACAGCTGGACGTTGTTAAGGTAATTGAACAGGGGAAAGGATAATGTACTGGGAACTCCTCAGAAGAATCTGATTTGTGGTGAGGAGAGAGAGATAAAAGCTCATTTAGGAACGACATGAACATGCTGCATACGTAGCTGTTTATCAGTAAATATCTCCACTGAGATTAAGAAAAGCAGTAGCTTAATAAATTAAGTACTTCCTGGTATGGATACTGTACTGGTAACTCCCCAAAAGAATCTGGATTGTGGTGAGGGAACAGAGAAAAAAGCTCATTTAGGACCTGCACTTACGAAGGGGGTAGGCAGCTGTATATCAGGGAGTAAACCTTCTGAGAATAAAAACAGCGGGAGCTTGTTAAGGTAATTACACAGGGGAAAGGATAATGTACTGGGAACTCCTCAGAAGAATCTGATTTGTGGTGAGGGGGAGAGAGATAAAACCTCATTTAGGAACGACATGAACATGCTGCGTAGGTAGCTGTTTATCAGTAAATATCTCCACTGAGATTAAGAAAAGCTGTAGCTTAATAAATTAAGTACTTCCTGGTATGGTTACTGTACTGGTAACTCCCCAAAAGAATCTGGATTGTGGTGAGGGAACAGAGAAAAAAGCACATTTAGGACCTGCACTTACGAAGGGGGTAGGCAGCTGTATATCAGGGAGTAAACCTTCTGAGAATAAAAACAGCTGGAACTTGTTAAGGTAATTACACAGGGGAAAGGATAATGTACTGGGAACTCCTCAGAAGAATCTGATTTGTGGTGAGGGGAGATAGATAAAAGCTCATTTAGGAACGACATGAACATGCTGCATACGTAGCTGTTTATCAGTAAATATCTCCACTGAGTTTAAGAAAAGCAGTAGCTTAATAAATTAAGTACTTCCTGGTGTGGATACTGTACTGGTAACTCCCCGAAAGAATGTGGATTGTGGTGAGGGAACAGAGAAAAAAGCTCATTTAGGAACGACATGAACATGCTGCGTAGATACCTGTTTATCAGTAAATATCTCCACTGTGATTAAGAAAAGCAGTAGCTTAATAAATTAAGTACTTCCTGGTATGGTTACTTTACTGGTAACTCCCCAAAAGAATCTGGATTGTGGTGAGGGAAGAGAGAAAAAAGCTCATTTAGGACCTGCACTTACGAAGGGGGTAGGCAGCTGTATATCAGGGAGTAATCCTTCTGAGAATAAAAATAGCTGGAGCTGGTTAAGGTAATTACACAGGGGAAAGGATAATGTACTGGGAACTCCTCAGAAGAATCTGATTTGTGGTGAGTGGAGAGAGATAAAAGCTCATTTAGGAACGTCATGAACATGCTGCGTATGTAGCTGTTTATCAGTAAATATCTCCACTGAGATTAAGAAAAGCAGTAGCTTAATAAATTAAGTACTTCCTGGTATGGTTACTGTACTGGTAACTCCCAAAAAGAATCTGGATTTTGGTGGGGAACAGAGAAATAAGCTCATTTAGGACATGCACTTACGAAGGGTGTAGGAAGCTGTATATCAGGGAGTAAACCTTCTGAAAATAAAAACAGCTGGAGCTTGTTAAGGTAATTACACAGAGGAAAGGATAATGTACTGGGAACTCCTCAGAAGAATCTGATTTGTGGTGAGGGGAGAGAGATAAAAGCTCATTTAGGAACGACATGAACATGCTGCGTAGGCAGCTGTTTATCAGTAAATATCTCCACTGAGATTAAGAAAAGCAGTAGCTTAATAAATTAAGTACTTCCTGGTATGGTTACTGTACTGGTAACTCCCCAAAAGAATCTGGATTGTGGTGAGGGAACAGAGAAAAAAGTTCATTTAGGACATGCACTTACTAAGGGGGTAGGCAGCAGTATATCAGGGAGTAAACCTTCTGAGAATAAAAACAGCTGGAGCATGTTAAGGTAATTACACAGGGGAAAGGATAATGTACTGGGAACTCCTCAGAAGAATCTGATTTGTGGTGAGGGGAGAGAGATAAAAGCTCATTTAGGAACGACATGAACATGCTGCATACGTAGCTGTTTATCAGAAAATATCTCCACTGAGATTAAAAAAAGCAGTACCTTAATAAATTAAGTACTTCCTGGTATGGATACTGTACTGGTAACTCCCCAAAGAATCTGGATTGTGGTGAGGGAACAGAGAAAAAAGCTCATTTAGGACCTGCACTTACGAAGGGGGTAGGCAGCTGTATATCAGGGAGTAAACCTTCTGAGAATAAAAACAGCTGGAGCTTGTTAAGGCAATTACACAGGGGAAAGGATAATGTACTGGGAACTCCTCAGAAGAATCTGATTTGTGGTGAGGGGAGAGAGATAAAAGCTCATTTAGGAATGACATGAACATGCTGCATAGGTAGCTGTTTATCAGTAAATATCTCCACTGAGATTAAGAAAAGCTGTAGCTTAATAAATTAAGTACTTCCTGGTACGGTTACTGTACTGGAAACTCCCCAAAAGAATCTGGATTGTGGTGAGGGAACAGAGAAAAAAGCTCATTTAGGACCTGCACTTACGAAGGGGGCAGGCAGCTGTATATCAGGGAGTGTCGCTTCTGAGAATAAAAACTGCTGGAGCTTGTTAAGGTAATTACACAGGGGAAAGGATAGTGTACTGGGAACTCCTCAGAAGAATCTGATTTTTGGTGAGGGGAGAGAGATAAAAGCTCATTTAGGAACGACCTTAACATGCTGCATACGTAGCTGTTTATCAGTAAATATCTCCACTGAGATTAAGAAAAGCAGTAGCTTAATAAATTAAGTACTTTCTGTTAAGGTTACTATACTGGTAACTCCCCAAAAGAATCTGGATTGTGGTGAGGGAACAGAGAAAAAAGCTCATTAAGACCTGCACTTACGAAGGTGGTAGGCAGTTGTATATCAGGGAGTAAACCTTCTGAGAATAAAAACAGCTGGAGATTGTTAAGGTAATTAGAGAGCCGAAAGGATAATGTACTGGGAACTACTCAGTAGAATCTGATTTGTGATGAGGGGAGAGAGACAAAAGCTTATTTAGGAACGACATGAACATGCTGCGTAGGTAGCTCTTTATCAGTAAATATCTCCAATGAGATTAAGAAAAGCAGTAGCTTAATAAATTAAGTGCTTCCTGGTATGGTTACTCTACTGGTAACTCCCCAAAAGAATCTGGATTGTGGTGAGGGAACAGAGAAAAAAGCTCATTTAGGACCTGCACTTACGAAGGGGTTAGGCAGCTGTATATCAGGGAGTATCGCTTCTGAGAATAAAAACAGCTGGAGCTTGTTAAGGTAATTACACAGGGGAAAGGATAATGTACTGGGAACTCCTCAGAAGAATCTGATTTGTGGTGAGGGGAGAGAGATAAAAGCTCATTTAGGAACGACATGAACATGCTGCATACGTAGCTGTTTATCAGTAAATATCTCCACTGAGATTAAGAAAAGCAGCAGCTTAAGAAATTAAGTACTTCCTGGTATGGTTACTGTACTGGTAACTCCCCAAAAGAATCTGGATTGTGGTGAGGGAACAGAGAACAGAGCTCATTTAGGAACGACATGAACATGCTGCGTAGGTAGCTGTTTATCAGTAAATATCTCCACTGAGATTAAGAAAAGCAGTAGCTTAATAAATTAAGTACTTCCTGGTATGGTTACTCCACTGGTAACTCCCCAAAAGAATCTGGATTGTGGTGAGGGAACAGAGAAAAAAGCTCATTTATGAGCTGCACTTACGAAGGGGTTAGGCAGCTGTATATCAGGGAGTATCGATTCTGAGAATAAAAACAGCTGGAGCTTGTTAAGGTAATTACACAGGGGAAAGGATAATGTACTGGGAACTCCTCAGAAGAATCTGATTTGTGGTGAGGGGAGAGAGATAAAAGCTCATTTAGGAACGACATAATCATGCTGCATACGTAGCTGTTTATCAGTAAATATCTCCACTGAGATTAAGAAAAGTAGTAGCTTAATAAATTAAGTACTTCCTGGTATGGATACTGTACTGGTAACTCCCCATATGAATCTGGATTGTGGTGAGGGAACAGAGAAAAAAGCTCATTTAGTACCTGCACTTACGAAGGGGGTAGGCAGCTGTATATCAGGGAGTAAACATTCTGAGAATAAAAAAAGCTGGAGCTTCTTAAAGTAATTACGCAGGGGAAAGGATAATGTACTGGGTACTCCTCAGAAGAATCTGATTTGTGATGAGGGGAGAGAGATAAAAGCTCATTTTGGAACGACATGAACATGCTGCGTAGGTAGCTGTTTATCAGTAAATATCTCCACTGAGATGAAGAAAAGCAGTAGCTTAATAAATTAAGTACTTCCTGGTATGGTTACTGTACTGGTAACTCCCCAAAAGAATCTGGATTGTGGTGAGGGAACAGAGAAAAAAGCTCATTTATGAGCTGCACTTACGAAGGGGTAGGCAGCTGTATATCAGGGAGTATCGATTCTGAGAATAAAAACAGCTGGAGCTTGTTAAGGTAATTACACAGGGGAAAGGATAATGTACTGGGAACTCCTTAGAAGAATCTGATTTGTGGTGAGGGGAGAGATATAAAAGCTCATTTAGGAACGACATAATCATGCTGCGTAGGTAGCTGTTTATCAGTAAATATCTCCAATGAGATTAAGAAAAGCAGTAGCTTAATAAATTAAGTACTTCCTGGTATGGATACTGTACTGGTAACTCCCCATAAGAATCTGGATTGTGGTGAGGGAACAGAGAAAAAAGCTCATTTAGTACCTGCACTTACGAAGGGGGTAGGCAGCTGTATATCAGGGAGTAAACCTTCTGAGAATAAAAACAGCTGGAGCTTGTTAAGGTAATTACACAGGGGAAAGGATAGTGTACTGGGAACTCCTCAGAAGAATCTGATTTTTGGTGAGGGGAGAGAGATAAAAGCTCATTTAGGAACGACCTTAACATGCTGCATACGTAGCTGTTTATCAGTAAATATCTCCACTGAGATTAAGAAAAGCAGTAGCTTAATAAATTAAGTACTTTCTGTTAAGGTTACTATACTGGTAACTCCCCAAAAGAATCTGGATTGTGGTGAGGGAACAGAGAAAAAAGCTCATTAAGACCTGCACTTACGAAGGTGGTAGGCAGTTGTATATCAGGGAGTAAACCTTCTGAGAATAAAAACAGCTGGAGATTGTTAAGGTAATTACACAGCGGAAAGGATAATGTACTGGGAACTCCTCAGTAGAATCTGATTTGTGATGAGGGGAGAGAGATAAAAGCTTATTTAGGAACGACATGAACATGCTGCGTAGGTAGCTGTTTATCAGTAAATATCTCCACTGAGATTAAGAAAAGCAGTAGCTTAATAAATTAAGTGCTTCCTGGTATGGTTACTCTACTGGTAACTCCCCAAAAGAATCTGGATTGTGGTGAGGGAACAGAGAAAAAAGCTCATTTAGGACCTGCACTTACGAAGGGGTTAGGCAGCTGTATATCAGGGAGTATCGCTTCTGAGAATAAAAACAGCTGGAGCTTGTTAAGGTAATTACACAGGGGAAAGGATAATGTACTGGGAACTCCTCAGAAGAATCTGATTTGTGGTGAGGGGAGAGAGATAAAAGCTCATTTAGGAACGACATGAACATGCTGCATACCTAGCTGTTTATCAGTAAATATCTCCACTGAGATTAAGAAAAGCAGCAGCTTAAGAAATTAAGTACTTCCTGGTATGGTTACTGTACTGGTAACTCCCCAAAAGAATCTGGATTGTGGTGAGTTAACAGAGAACAGAGCTCATTTAGGAACGACATGAACATGCTGCGTAGGTAGCT
The DNA here is from genome assembly GCF_023159225.1 of Perognathus longimembris pacificus. Classification (NCBI taxonomy): domain Eukaryota; kingdom Metazoa; phylum Chordata; class Mammalia; order Rodentia; family Heteromyidae; genus Perognathus; species Perognathus longimembris. The sequence continues at coordinate 15,067 of NW_025958897.1, read as the reverse complement.
GTTTATCAGTAAATATCTCCACTGAGATTAAGAAAAGCAGTAGCTTAATAAATTAAGTACTTCCTGGTATGGTTACTCTACTGGTAACTCCCCAAAAGAATCTGGATTGTGGTGAGGGAACAGAGAAAAAAGCTCATTTATGAGCTGCACTTACGAAGGGGTTAGGCAGCTGTATATCAGGGAGTATCGATTCTGAGAATAAAAACAGCTGGAGCTTGTTAAGGTAATTACACAGGGGAAAGTATAATGTACTGGGAACTCCTCAGAAGAATCTGATTTGTGGTGAGGGGAGAGAGATAAAAGCTCATTTAGGAACGACATAATCATGCTGCATACGTAGCTGTTTATCAGTAAATATCTCCACTGAGATTAAGAAAAGCAGTAGCTTAATAAATTAAGTACTTCCTGGTATGGATACTGTACTGGTAACTCCCCATATGAATCTGGATTGTGGTGAGGGAACAGAGAAAAAAGCTCATTTAGTACCTGCACTTACGAAGGGGGTAGGCAGCTGTATATCAGGGAGTAAACATTCTGAGAATAAAAAAAGCTGGAGCTTCTTAAAGGAATTACGCAGGGGAAAGGATAATGTACTGGGTACTCCTCAGAAGAATCTGATTTGTGATGAGGGGAGAGAGATAAAAGCTCATTTAGGAAGGACATGAACATGCTGCATAGGTAGCTGTTTATCAGTAAATATCTACACTGAGATTAACAAAAGCAGTAGCTTAATAAATTAAGTACTTCCTGGTATGGTTACTGTACTGGTAACTCCCCAAAAGAATCTGGATTGTGGTGAGGGAACAGAGAAAAAAGCTCATTTAGGACCTGCACTTACGAAGGGGGTAGGCAGCAGTATATCAAGGAGTAAACCCTTTGAGAATAAAAACAGCTGGAGCTTGTTAAGGTAATTACACAGGGGAAAGGATTAGGTACTAGGAGCTCCTCAGAAGAATCTGATTTGTGGTGAGGGGAGAGAGATAAAAGCTCATTTAGGAACGACATGAACATGCTGCGTAGGTAGCTGTTTATCAGTAAATATCTCCACTGAGATTAAGATAAGCCGTAGCTTAATAAATTAAGTATTTCCTAGTATGGATACTGTACTGGCAACTCCCCAAAAGAATCTGGATTGTGGTGAAGGAACAGAGAAAAAAGCTCATTTAGGAACGACATGAACATGCTGCGTAGGTAGCTGTTTATCAGTAAATATCTCCACTGAGATTAAGAAAAGCAGTAGCTTAATAAATTAAGTACTTCCTGGTATGGTTACTGTACTGGTAACTCCCCAAAAGAATCTGGATTGTGGTGAGGGAACAGAGAAAAAAGTTCATTTAGGACCTGCACTTACAAAGGGGTAGGCAGCTGTATATCAGGGAGTAAACCTTCTGAGAATAAAAAACAGCTGGAGCTTGTTAAGGTAATTACACAGGGGAAAGGATAATGTACTGGTAACTCCTCAGAAGAATCTGATTTGTGGTGAGGGGAGAGAGATAAAAGCTCATTTAGGATCGATATGAACTTGCTGGGTAGGTAGCTGTATATCAGTAAATATCTCCACTGAGATTAAGAAACGCAGTAGCTTAATAAATTAAGTACTTCCTGGTATGGTTACTGTACTCGTAACTCCCCAAAAGAATCTTGATTGTGGTGAGGGAACAGAGAAAAAAGCTCATTTAGGACCTGCACTTACAAAGGGGTAGGCAGCTGTATATCAGGGAGTAAACCTTCTGAGAATAAAAACAGCTGGAGCTTGTTACGGTAATTACACAGGGGAAAGGATAATGTACTGGGAACTCCTCAGAAGAATCTGATTTGTGGTGAGGGGAGAGAGATAAAAGCTCATTTAGGAACGACATGAACATGCTGCATACGTAGCTGTTTATCAGTAAATATCTCCACTGAGATTAAGAAAAGCAGTAGCTTAATAAATTAAGTACTTCCTGGTATGGATACTGTACTGGTAACTCCCCAAAAAAATCTGGATTGTGGTGAGGGAACAGAGAAAAAACCTCATTTAGGACCGGCACTTACGAAGGGGGTAGACAGCTGTATATCAGGGAGTAAACCTTCTGAGAATAAAAACAACTGGAGCCTGTTAAGGTAATTAACAGGGGAAAGGATAATGTACTGGGAACTCCTCAGAAGAATCTGATTTGTGGTGAAGGGAGAGAGATAAAAGCTCATTTAAGAACGACATGAACATGCTGCGTAGGTAGCTGTTTATCAGTAAATATCTCCACTGAGATTAAGAAAAGCAGTAGATTAATAAATTAAGTACTTCCTGGTATGGTTACTGTACTGGTAACTCCCCAAATAATCTGGATTGTGGTGAGGGAACAGAAAAAAGCTCATATATGAGCTGCACTTACGAAGGGGGTAGGCAGCTTTATATCAGGGAGTATCGATTCTGACAATAAAAACAGCTGGAACTTGTTAAGGTAATTACACAGGGGAAAGGATAATGTACTGGAACTCCTCAGAAGAATCTGATTTGTGGTGAGGGGAGGGAGATATAAGCTCATTTAGGAACGACATGAACATGCTGCATACGTAGCTGTTTATCAGTAAATATCTCCACTGAGATTAAGAAAAGCAGTAGCTTAATAAATTAAGTACTTCCTGGTATGGATACTGTACTGGTACTCCCCAAAAGAATCTGGATTGTGGTGAAGGAACAGAGAAAAAAGCTCATTTAGGAACGACATGAACATGCTGCGTATGTAGCTCTTTATCAGTAAATATCTCCACTGAGATTAAGAAAAGCAGTAGCTTAATAAATTAAGTACTTCCTGGTATGGTTACTGTACTGGTAACTCCCCAAAAGAATCTGGATTGTGGTGAGGGAACAGAGAAAAAAGCTCATTTAGGACCTGCACTTACGAAGGGGGTAGGCAGCTGTATATCAGGGAGTAAATCTTTTGAGAATAAAAACAGCTGGAGCTTGTTAAGGTAATTACACAGGGGAAAGGATAATGCACTGGGAACTCCTCAGAAGAATCTGATTTGTGGTGAGGGGAGAGAGATAAAAGCTCATTAAGAACGACATGAACATGCTGAGTAGGTAGCTGTTATCAGTAAATATCTCCACTGAGATTAAGAAAAGCAGTAGCTTAATAAGTTAAGTACTTCCTGGTATGGATACTGTACTGGTACCCTCCGCAGAAGAATCTGGATTGTGGTGAAGGAACAGAGAAAAAAGCTCATTTAGGACCTGCACTTACGAAGGGCGTAGTCAGCTGTATATCAGGGAGTAAACCTTCTGAGAATAAAAACAGCTGGAGCTTGTTAAGGTAATTACACAGGGGAAAGGATAATGTACTGGGAACTCCTCAGAAGAATCTGATTTGTGGTGAGGGGAGGGAGATATAAGCTCATTTAGGAACGACATGAACATGCTGAGTAGGTAGCTGTTTATCAGTAAATATCTCCACTGAGATTAAGAAAATCAGTAGCTTAATAAATTAAGTACTTCCTGGTATGGTTACTGTCCTGGTAACTCCCCAAAAGAATCTGGATTGTGGTGAGGGAACAGAGAAAAAAGCTCATTTAGGACCTGCACTTACGAAGGCGGTAGACAGCTGTATATCAGGGAATTAACCTTCTGAGAATAAAAACAGCTGGAGCTTGTTAAGGTAATTACACAGAGGAAAGGATAATGTACTGGGAACTCCTCAGAAGAATCTGATTTGTGATGAGTGGAGAGAGATAAAAACTCATTTAGGAACGATATGAACGTGCTGCGTAGGTAGCTGTTTATCAGTAAATATCTCCACTGAGATTAAGAAAAGCAGTAGCTTCATAAATTAAGTACTTCCTGGTATGGATACTTACTGGTAACTCCCCAAAAGAATCTGGATTTTGGTGAGGGAACAGAGAAAAAGCTCATTTAGGACCTGCACTTACGAAGGGGGTAGGCAGCTGTATATCAGGGAGTAAACATTCTGAGAATAAAAACAACTGGAGCTTGTTAAGGTAATTACACAGGGGAAAGGATAATGTACTGGGAACTCCTCAGAAGAATCTGATTTGTGGTGAGGGGAGAGAGATAAAAGCTCATTTAGGAACGACATGAACATGATGCGTAGGTAGCTGTTTATCAGTAAATATCTCCACTGAGATTAAGAAAAGCAGTAGCTTAATAAATTAAGTACTTCCTGGTATGGTTACTGTACTGGTAACTCCCCAAAAGAATCTGGATTGTGGTGAGGGAACAGAGAAAAAAGCTCATATATGAGCTGCACTAACGAAGGGGGTAGGCAGCTGTATATCAGGGAGTATCGATTCTGACAATAAAAACAGCTGGAGCTTGTTAAGGTAATTACACAGGGGAAAGGATAATGTAATGGGAACTCCTCAGAAGAATCTGATTTGTGGTGAGGGGAGAGAGATAAAAACTCATTTAGGAACGACATGAACATGCTGCATACGTAGCTGTTTATCAGTAAATATCTCCACTGAGATAAGAAAAGCAGTAGCTTTCATAAATTAAGTACTTCCTGGTATGGATACTTTACTGGTAACTCCCCAAAAGAATCTGGATTTTGGTGAGGGAACAGAGAAAAAAGCTCATTTAGGACCTGCACTTACGAAGGGTGTAGGCAGCTGTATATCAGGGAGTAAATCTTTTGAGAATAAAAAGCACCTGGAGCTTGTTAAGTTAATTAACAGGGGAAAGGATAATGTACTGGTAACTCCCCAAAAGAATCTGGATTGTGGTGAGGGAACAGAGAAAAAAGCTCATTTAGGACCTGCAATTACGAAGGGGGTAGGCAGCTGTATATCAGGGAGTATCGCTTCTGAGAATAAAAACAGCTGGAGCTTGTTAAGGTAAGTACACAGGGGAAAGGATAATGTACTGGGAACTCCGCAGAAGAATCTGATTTGTGGTGAGGGGAGAGAGATAAAAGCTCATTTAGGAACGACATGAACAAGCTGCATACGTAGCTGTTTATCAGTAAATATCTTCACTGAGATTAAGAAAAGCAGTAGCTTAATAAATTAAGTACTTCCTGGTATGGATACTGTACTGGTAACCCCCCCAAAGAATCTGGATTGTGGTGAGGGAACAGAGAAAAAAGCTCATTTAGGAACGTCATGAATTGGCTGCGTAGGTAGCTGTTTATCAGTAAATATCTCCACTGAGATTAAGAAAAGCAGTAGCTTAATAAATTAAGTACTTCCTGGTATGGTTACTGTACTGGTAACTCCCCAAAAGAATCTGGATTGTGGTGAGGGAACAGAGAAAAAAGCTCATTTAGGACCTGCACTTACGAAGGGGGTAGGCAGCTGTATATCAGGGAGTAAACCTTCTGAGAATAAAAACAGCTGGAGCTTGTTAAGGTAATTACACAGGGGAAAGGATAATGTACTGGGAACTCCTCAGAAGAATCTGATTTGTGGTGAGGGGAGAGAGATAAAAGCTCATTTAGGAACGACATGAACACGCTGCCTAGGTAGCTGTTTATCAGTAAATATCTCCACTGAGATTAAGAAAATCAGTAGCTTAATAAATTAAGTACTTCCTGGTATGGTGACTGTACTGGTAACTCCCCAAAAGAATCTGGATTGTAGTGAGGGAACAGAGAAAAAAGCTCATTTAGGACCTGCAATTACGAAGGGGGTAGGCAGCTGTATATCAGGGAGTATCGCTTCTGAGAATAAAAACAGCTGAAGTTTGTTAAGGTAATTACACAGGGGAAAGGATAATGTACTGGGAACTCCTCAGAAGAATCTGATTTGTGGTGAGGGGAGAGAGATAAAAGCTCATTTAGGAACGACATGAACATGCTGCATAAGTAGCTGTTTATCAGTAAATATCTCACTGAGATTAAGAAAAGCAGTAGCTTAATAAATTAAGTACTTCCTGGTATGGTTACTGTACTGGTAACTCCCCAAAAGAATCTGGATTGTGGTGAGGGAACAGAGAAAAAAGCTCATTTAGGACCTGCACTTACGAAAGGGGTAGCTAGCTGTATATCAGCGAGTATCGATTCTGAGAATTAAAACAGCTGGAGCTTGTTAAAGTAAATACACAGGGGAAAGGATAATGTACTGGGAACTCCTCAGAAGAATCTGATTTGTGGTGAGGGGAGAGAGATAAAAGCTCATTTAGGAACGACATGAACATGCTGCATAGGTAGCTGTTTATCAGTAAATATCTCCACTGAGATAAGAAAAGCAGTAGCTTAATAAATTAAGTACTTCCTGGTATGGTTACTGTACTGGTAACTCCCCAAAAGAATCTGGATTGTGGTGAGGGAACAGAGAAAAAAGCTCATTTAGGACCTGCACTTACGAAGGGGGTAGGCAGCTGTATATCAGGGAGTAAATCTTTTGAGAATAAAAACAGCTGGAGCTTGTTAAGGTAATTACACAGGGGAAAGGATAATGCACTGGGAACTCCTCAGAAGAATCTGATTTGTGGTGAGGGGAGAGAGATAAAAGCTCATTAAGAACGACATGAACATGCTGAGTAGGTAGCTGTTTATCAGTAAATATCTCCACTGAGATTAAGAAAAGCAGTAGCTTAATAAGTTAAGTACTTCCTGGTATGGATACTGTACTGGTACCTCCGCAGAAGAATCTGGATTGTGGTGAAGGAACAGAGAAAAAAGCTCATTTAGGACCTGCACTTACGAAGGGCGTAGTCAGCTGTATATCAGGGAGTAAACCTTCTGAGAATAAAAACAGCTGGAGCTTGTTAAGGTAATTACACAGGGGAAAGGATAATGTACTGGGAACTCCTCAGAAGAATCTGATTTGTGGTGAGGGGAGGGAGATATAAGCTCATTTAGGAACGACATGAACATGCTGAGTAGGTAGCTGTTTATCAGTAAATATCTCCACTGAGATTAAGAAAATCAGTAGCTTAATAAATTAAGTACTTCCTGGTATGGTTACTGTCCTGGTAACTCCCCAAAAGAATCTGGATTGTGGTGAGGGAACAGAGAAAAAAGCTCATTTAGGACCTGCACTTACGAAGGCGGTAGGCAGCTGTATATCAGGGAATTAACCTTCTGAGAATAAAAACAGCTGGAGCTTGTTAAGGTAATTACACAGAGGAAAGGATAATGTACTGGGAACTCCTCAGAAGAATCTGATTTGTGATGAGTGGAGAGAGATAAAAACTCATTTAGGAACGATATGAACGTGCTGCGTAGGTAGCTGTTTATCAGTAAATATCTCCACTGAGATTAAGAAAAGCAGTAGCTTCATAAATTAAGTACTTCCTGGTATGGATACTTTACTGGTAACTCCCCAAAAGAATCTGGATTTTGGTGAGGGAACAGAGAAAAAGCTCATTTAGGACCTGCACTTACGAAGGGGGTAGGCAGCTGTATATCAGGGAGTAAACATTCTGAGAATAAAAACAACTGGAGCTTGTTAAGGTAATTACACAGGGGAAAGGATAATGTACTGGGAACTCCTCAGAAGAATCTGATTTGTGGTGAGGGGAGAGAGATAAAAGCTCATTTAGGAACGACATGAACATGATGCGTAGGTAGCTGTTTATCAGTAAATATCTCCACTGAGATTAAGAAAAGCAGTAGCTTAATAAATTAAGTACTTCCTGGTATGGTTACTGTACTGGTAACTCCCCAAAAGAATCTGGATTGTGGTGAGGGAACAGAGAAAAAAGCTCATATATGAGCTGCACTAACGAAGGGGGTAGGCAGCTGTATATCAGGGAGTATCGATTCTGACAATAAAAACAGCTGGAGCTTGTTAAGGTAATTACACAGGGGAAAGGATAATGTAATGGGAACTCCTCAGAAGAATCTGATTTGTGGTGAGGGGAGAGAGATAAAAACTCATTTAGGAACGACATGAACATGCTGCATACGTAGCTGTTTATCAGTAAATATCTCCACTGAGATTAAGAAAAGCAGTAGCTTCATAAATTAAGTACTTCCTGGTATGGATACTTTACTGGTAACTCCCCAAAAGAATCTGGATTTTGGTGAGGGAACAGAGAAAAAAGCTCATTTAGGACCTGCACTTACGAAGGGTGTAGGCAGCTGTATATCAGGGAGTAAATCTTTTGAGAATAAAAACACGAGCTTGTTAAGTTAATTAACAGGGGAAAGGATAATGTACTGGTAACTCCCCAAAAGAATCTGGATTGTGGTGAGGGAACAGAGAAAAAAGCTCATTTAGGACCTGCAATTACGAAGGGGGTAGGCAGCTGTATATCAGGGAGTATCGCTTCTGAGAATAAAAACAGCTGGAGCTTGTTAAGGTAAGTACACAGGGGAAAGGATAATGTACTGGGAACTCCGCAGAAGAATCTGATTTGTGGTGAGGGGAGAGAGATAAAAGCTCATTTAGGAACGACATGAACAAGCTGCATACGTAGCTGTTTATCAGTAAATATCTTCACTGAGATTAAGAAAAGCAGTAGCTTAATAAATTAAGTACTTCCTGGTATGGATACTGTACTGGTAACCCCCCCAAAGAATCTGGATTGTGGTGAGGGAACAGAGAAAAAAGCTCATTTAGGAACGTCATGAATTGGCTGCGTAGGTAGCTGTTTATCAGTAAATATCTCCACTGAGATTAAGAAAAGCAGTAGCTTAATAAATTAAGTACTTCCTGGTATGGTTACTGTACTGGTAACTCCCCAAAAGAATCTGGATTGTGGTGAGGGAACAGAGAAAAAAGCTCATTTAGGACCTGCACTTACGAAGGGGGTAGGCAGCTGTATATCAGGGGAGTAAACCTTCTGAGAATAAAAACAGCTGGAGCTTGTTAAGGTAATTACACAGGGGAAAGGATAATGTACTGGGAACTCCTCAGAAGAATCTGATTTGTGGTGAGGGGAGAGAGATAAAAGCTCATTTAGGAACGACATGAACACGCTGCTAGGTAGCTGTTTATCAGTAAATATCTCCACTGAGATTAAGAAAATCAGTAGCTTAATAAATTAAGTACTTCCTGGTATGGTGACTGTACTGGTAACTCCCCAAAAGAATCTGGATTGTAGTGAGGGAACAGAGAAAAAAGCTCATTTAGGACCTGCAATTACGAAGGGGGTAGGCAGCTGTATATCAGGGAGTATCGCTTCTGAGAATAAAAACAGCTGAAGTTTGTTAAGGTAATTACACAGGGGAAAGGATAATGTACTGGGAACTCCTCAGAAGAATCTGATTTGTGGTGAGGGGAGAGAGATAAAAGCTCATTTAGGAACGACATGAACATGCTGCATAAGTAGCTGTTTATCAGTAAATATCTCCACTGAGATTAAGAAAAGCAGTAGCTTAATAAATTAAGTACTTCCTGGTATGGTTACTGTACTGGTAACTCCCAAAAGAATCTGGATTGTGGTGAGGGAACAGAGAAAAAAGCTCATTTAGGACCTGCACTTACGAAAGGGGTAGCTAGCTGTATATCAGCGAGTATCGATTCTGAGAATTAAAACAGCTGGAGCTTGTTAAAGTAAATACACAGGGGAAAGGATAATGTACTGGGAACTCCTCAGAAGAATCTGATTTGTGGTGAGGGGAGAGAGATAAAAGCTCATTTAGGAACGACATGAACATGCTGCATAGGTAGCTGTTTATCAGTAAATATCTCCACTGAGATTAAGAAAAGCAGTAGCTTAATAAATTAAGTACTTCCAGGTATGGATACTGTACTGGTAACTCCACATAAGAATCTGGATTGTGTTGAGGGAACAGAGAAAAAAGCTCATTTAGGACCGGCACTTACGAAGGGGGTAGGCAGCTGTATATCAGGGAGTAAACCTTCTGAGAATAAAAACAGCTGGAGATTGTTAAGGTAATTACACAGGGGAAAGGATAATGTACTGGGAACTCCTCAGAAGAATCTGATTTGTGGTGAGGGGAGAGACATAAAAGCTCATTTAGGAACGACATGAACGTGCTGCGTAGGTAGCTGTTTATCAGTAAATATCTCCACTGAGATTAAGAAAAGCAGTAGCTTAATAACTTAGAGTACTTCCCTGGTATGGTTACTGTACTGGTAACTCCCCAAAACAATCTGGATTGTGGTGAGGGAACAGAGAAAAAAGCTCATTTAGGACCTGCGCTTACTAAGGGGGTAGGCAGCTGTATATAGGTGAGTAAACCTTCTGAGAATAAAAACAGCTGGAGCTTGTTAAGGTAATTAAACAGGGGAAAGGATAATGTACTGGGAACTCCTGAGAAGAATCTGATTTGTGGTGACGGGAGAGAGATAAAAGCTCATTTAGTAACGACATTAACATGCTGCGTAGGTAGCTGTTTATCAGAAAATAAATCCACTGAGATTAAGAAAATCAGTAGCTTAATAAATTAAGTACTTCCTGGTATGGTTACTGTACTGGTAACTCCCCAAAAGAATCTGGATTGTGGTGAGGGAACAGAGAAAAAAGCTCATTTAGGACCTGCACTTACGAAGGGGGTAGGCAGCTGTATATCAGGGAGTAAACCTTTTGAGAATAAAAACAGCTGGAGCTTGTTAAGGTAATTACACAGGGGAAAGGATAATGTACTGGGAACTCCTCAGAAGAATCTGATTTGTGGTGAGGGGGAGAGAGATAAAAGCTCATTAGGAACTACATGAACATACTGCATACATAGCTGTTTATCAATAAATATCTCCACTGAGATTAAGAAAAGCAGTAGCTTAATAAATTAAGTACTTCCTGGTATGGATACTGTACTGGTAACTACCCAAAAGAATCTGGATTGTGGTGAGGGAACAGAGAAAAAAGCTCATTTAGGAACAACATGAACATGCTGCGTAGGTAGCTGTTTATCACTAAATATCTCCACTGAGATTAAGAAAAGCAGTAGCTTAATAAATTAAGTACTTCCTGGTATGGTTACTGTACTGGTAACTCCCCAAAAGAATCTGGATTGTGGTGAGGGAACAGAGAAAAAAGCTCATTTAGGGCCTGCACTTACGAAGGGGGTAGGCAGCTGTATATCAGGGAGTGAACCTTCTGAGAATAAAAACAGCTGGATCTTGTTAAGGTAATTACACACGGGAAAGGATAAAGTACTGGGAACTCCTCAGAAGAATCTGATTTGTGGTGAGGGGGAGAGAGATAAAAGCTCATTTAGGAATGACATGAACATGCTGCTTAGGTGGCTGTTTATCAGTAAATATCTCCGCTGAGATTAAGAAAAGCAGTAGCTTTATAAATTACGTACTTCCTGGTATGGCTACTGTAGTGGTAACTCCCCAAAAGAATCTGAATTGTGGTGAGGGAACAGGGAAAAAACCTCATTTAGGACCTGCACTTACGAAGGGGGTAGGCAGCTGTATATCAGGAGTAAACCTTCTGAGAATAAAAACAGCTGGAGCTTGTTATGGTAATTACACAGGGGAAAGGATAATGTACTGGGAACTCCTCAGAAGAATCTGATTTGTGGTGAGGGGAGAGAGATAAAAGCTCATTTAGGAACGACATGAACATGCTGGGTAGGTAGCTGTTTATCAGTAAATATCTCTACTGAGATTAAGAAAAGCAGTAGCTTAATACATTAAGTACTTCCTGTATGGTTAATGTACTGGTAAATTCCCAAAAGAACCTGGATAGTGGTGGGGGAACAGAGAAAAAAGCTCATTTGGGACCTGCACTTACGAACGGTGTAGGCAGCTGTATATCAGGGAGTAAACCTTCTGAGAATAAAAACAGCTGGAGCTTGTTAAGGTAATTACACAGGGGAAAGGATAATGTACTGGGAACTCCTCAGAAGAATCTGATTTGTGGTGAGGGGAGAGAGATAAAAGCTCATTTAGCAACGACATGAACATCCTACGTAGGTAGCTGTTTATCAGTAAATATCTCCACTGAGATTAAGAAAAGCAGTAGCTTAATAAATTAAGTACTTCCTGGTATGGTTACCCTACTGGTAACTCCCCAAAAGAATCTGGATTGTGGTGAGGGAACACAGAAAAAAGCTCATTTAGGACCTGCAATTACGAAGGGGGTAGGCAGCTGTATATCAGGGATTATCGCTTCTGAGAATAAAAACAGCTGGAGCTTGTTAAGGTAATTACACAGGGGAAAGGATAATGTACTGGGAACTCCTCAGAAGAATCTGATTTGTGTTGAGGGTAGAGAGATAAAAGCTCATTTAGGAACGACATGAACATGCTGCATACGTACCTGTTTATCAGTAAATATCTCCACTGAGATTAAGAAAAGCAGTAGCTTAATAAATTAAGTACTTCCTGGTATGGATACTGTACTGGTAACTCCCCAGAAGAATCTGGAATGTGGTGACGGAACAGAGAAAAAAGCTCATTTAGGAACGACATGAACATGCTGTGTAGGTAGCTGTTTATCAGTAAATATCTCCACTGAGATTAAGAAAAGCAGTAGCTTAATAAATTAAGTTTTTCCTGGTATGGTTACTGTACTGGTAACTCCCCAAAAGAATCTGGATTGTGGTGAGGGAACACAGAATAAAGCTCATTTAGGACCTGCTATTACGAAGGGGGTAGGCAGCAGTATATCAGCGATTATCGCTTCTGAGAATAAAAACAGCTGGAGCTTGTTAAGGTAATTACACAGGGGAAAGGATAATGTACTGGGAACTCCTCAGAAGAATCTGATTTGTGGTAACGGGAGAGAGATTAAAGCTCATTTAGGAACGACATGTTCATGCTGCGTAGGTAGCTGTTTATCAGTAAATATCTGCACTGAGATTAAGAAAAGAAGTAGCTTAATAAATCAAGTACTTCCTGGTATGGTTACTGTACTGTTAACTCCCCAAAAGAATCTGGATTGTGGTGCGGGAACAGAGGAAAAGCTCATTTATGAGCTGCACTTACGAAGGGGGTAGGCAGCTGTATATCAGGGAGTAAACCTTCTGAGAATAAAAACAGCTGGAGCTTGTTAAGGTAATTACACAGGGGAAAGGATAATGAACTGGGAACTCCTCAGAAGAATCTGATTTGTGTTGAGGGGAGACAGATAGAAGCTCATTTAGGAATGACATGAACATGCTGCGTAGGTAGCTGGTTATCAGTAAATATCTCCACTGAGATTAAGAAAAGCAGTAGCTTTATAAATTAAGTACTTCCTGGTATGGTTACTTTACTGGTAACTCCCCGAAAGAATCTGGATTGTGGTGAGGGAACAGAGAAAAAAGCTCATTTAGGACCTGCACTTACGAAGGGGGTAGGCAGCCGTATAAGAGGGAGTAAACCTTCTGAGAATAAAAACAGCTGGAGCTTGTTAAGGTAATTACACAGGGGAAAGGATAATGTACTGGGAACTCTTCAGAAGAATCTGATTTGTGGTGAGGGGATAGAGATAAAAGCTCATTTATGAACGACATGAACATGCTGCATAGGTAGCTGTTTATCAGTAAATATCTCCACTGAGATTAAGAAAAGCAGTAGCTTAATAAATTAAGTACTTCCTGGTATGGTTACTGTACTGGTAACTCCCCAAAAGAATCTGGATTGTTGTGAGGGAACAGAGAAAAAAGCTCATTTAGGACCTGCACTTACGAAGGGGGTAGGCAGCTGTATATCAAGGAGTAAACCTTCTGAGAATAAAAACAGCTGGAGCTTGTTAAGGTAATTACACAGGGGAAAGGATAATGTACTGGGAACTCTTCAGAAGAATCTGATTTGTGGTGAGGGGATAGAGATAAAAGCTCATTTATGAACGACATGAACATGCTGCATAGGTAGCTGTTTATCAGTAAATATCTCCACTGAGATTAAGAAAAGCAGTAGCTTAATAAATTAAGTACTTCCTGGTATGGTTACTGTACTGGTAACTCCCCAAAAGAATCTGGATTGTTGTGAGGGAACAGAGAAAAAAGCTCATTTAGGACCTGCACTTACGAAGGGGGTAGGCAGCTGTATATCAAGGAGTAAACCTTCTGAGAATAAAAACAGCTGGAACTTGTTAAGGTAATTACACAGGGGAAAGGATAATGTACTGGGAACTCCTCAGAAGAATCTGATTTGTGGTGAGGGGTGAGAGATAAAAGCTCATTTAGGAACGAAATGAACATGCTGCGTAGGTAGCTGTTTATCAGTAAATATCTCCACTGAGATTAAGAAAAGCAGTAGCTTAATAAATTAAGTACTTCCTGGTATGGTTACTGTACTGGTAACTCCCAAAAAGAATCTGGATTGTGGTGAGGGAACAGAGAAAAAAGCTCATTTAGGACCTGTACTTACGAAGGGGGTAGGCAGCTGTATATCAGGGAGTAAACCTTCTGAGAACAAAAACAGCTGGAGCTTGTTAACGTAATTACACAGGGGAAAGGATAATGAACTGGGAACTACTCATAAGAATCTGATTTATGGTGAGGGGAGAGAGATAGAAGCTCATTTAGGAACGACATGAACATGCTGCGTAGGTAGCTGGTTATCAGTAAATATCTCCACTGAGATTAAGAAAAGCAGTATCTTAATGAATTAAGTACTTCCTGGTATGGTTACTGTACTGGTAACTCCCAAAAGAATCTGGATTGTGGTGAGGGAACTGAGAAAAAAGCTCATTTAGGACCTGCACTTACGAAGGGGGTAGGCAGTTGTATATCAGGGAGTAAACCTTCTGAGAATAAAAACAGCTGGAGCTTGGTAAGGTAATTACACAGGGGAAAGGATATTGTACTGGGAACTCCTCACAAGAATCTGATTTGTGGTGAGGGGAGAGAGATAAAAACTCATTTAGGAACGACATGAACATGCTGCATACGTAGCTGTTTATCAGTAAATACCTCCACTGAGATTAAGAAAAGCAGTAGCTTAATAAATTAAGTACTTCCTGGTATGGATACTGTACTGGTAACTCCCAAAGAATCTGGATTGTGGTGAGGGAACAGAAAAAAAAGCTCATTTAGGAAAGACATGAACATGCTGCGAAGGTAGCTGTTTATCAGTAAATATCTCCACTGAGATTAAGAAAGCAGTAGCTTAATAAAGTAAGTACTTCCTGGTATGGTTACTGTACTGGTAACTCCCCAAAAGAATCTGGATTGTGGTGAGGGAACAGAGAAAAAAGCTCATTTAGGACCTGCACTTACGAAGGGGGTAGGCAGCTGTATATCAGGGAGTAAAGCTTCTGAGAGTAAAAACAGCTGGA
>NW_025958896.1:0-43421 GCF_023159225.1 Perognathus longimembris pacificus | reverse complement strand
TATCAGTAAATATCTCCACTGAGATTAAGAAAAGCAGTATCTTAATAAATTAAGTACTTCCTGGTATGGTTACTGTACTGGTAACTCCCCAAAAGAATCTGGATTGTGGTGAGGGAACAGAGAAAAAAGCTCATTTAGGACCTGCAATTACGAAGGGGGTAGGCAGCTGTATATCAGGGAGTAAACCTTCTGAGAATAAAAGCAGCTGGAGCTTGTTAAGGTAATTACACAGGGGAAAGGATTAATGTACTGGGAACTCCTCAGAAGAATCTGATTTGTGGTGAGGGGAGAGAGATAAAAGCTCATTTAGGAACGAAATGAACATGCTGCGTAGGTAGCTGTTTATCAGTAAATATCTCCAAGAGATTAAGAAAAGCAGTAGCTTAATAATTAAATACTTCCTGGTATGGTTACTGTACTGGTAACTCCCGAAAAGAATCTGGATTGTGGTGAGGGAACAGAGAAAAAAGCTCATTAAGGACCTGCACTTACGAAGGGGGTAGGCAGTTGTATATCAGGGAGTAAACCTTCTGAGAATAAAAACAGCTGGAGCTTGTTAAGGTAATTACACAGGGGAAAGGATAATGTACTGGGAACTCCTCAGAAGAATCTGATTTGGGGTGAGGGGAGAGAGATAAAAGCTCATTTAGGAACGACATGAACATGCTCCGTAGGTAGCTGTTTATCAGTAAATATCTCCACTGACATTAAGAAAAGCAGTAGCTTAATAAATTAAGTACTTCCTGGTATGGTTACTGTACTGGTAACTCCCCAAAAGAATCTGGATTGTGGTGAGGGAACAGAGAAAAAAGCTCATTAAGACCTGCACTTACGAAGGGTGGAAGGCAGCTGTATATCAGGGAGTAAACCTTCTATGAATAAAAACAACTGAGCTTGTTAAGGTAATTACACAGGGGAAAGGATAATGTACTGGGAACTCCTCAGAAGAATCTGATTTGTGGTGAGGGGAGAGAGATAAAAACTCATTTACGAACGACATGAACATGCTGCGTAGGTAGCTGTTTATCAGTAAATATCTCCACTGAGATTAAGAAAAGCAGTAGCTTAATAAATTAAGTACTACCTGGTATGGTTACTGTACTGGTAACTCCCCAAAAGAATCTGGATTGTGGTGAGGGAACAGAGAAAAAAGCTCATTTAGGACCTGCAGTTACGAAGGGGTTAGGCAGCTGTATATCAGGGAGTAAACCTTCTGAGAATAAAAACAGCTGGAGCTTGTTAAGGTAATTACACAGGGGAAAGGATAATGTACTGGGAACTCCTCAGAAGAATCTGATTTGTGGTGAGGGGACAGAGATAAAAGCTCATATAGGAACGACATGAACATGCTGCGTAGGTAGCTGTTTATCAGTAAATATCTCCACTGAGATTAAGAAAAGCAGTAGCTTAATAAATTAAGTACTTCCTGGTATGGTTACTGTACTGGTAACTCCCCAAAAGAATCTGGATTGTGGTGATGGAACAGAGAAAATCGCTCATTTTTGACCTTCACTTACGAAGGGGGTAGGCAGCTGTATATCAGGGAGTAAACCATCTGAGAATAAAAACAGCTGGAGCTTGTTAAGGTAATTACACACGGGAAAGGGTAATGTACTGGGAACTCCTCAGAAGAATCTGATTTGTGGTGAGGGGAGAGAGATAAAAGCTCATTTAGGAACGACATGAACATGCTGCGTAGGTAGCTGTTTATCAGTAAATATCTCCACTGAGATTAAGAAAAGCAGTAGCTTAATAAATTAAGTACTTCCTGGTATGGTTACTGTACTGGTAACTCCCCAAAAGAATCTGGATTGTGGTGAGGGAACAGAGAAAAAAGCTCATTTAGGACCTGCACTTACGAAGGGGGTAGGCAGCTGTATATCAGGGAGTAAACCTTCTGAGAATAAAAACAGCTGGAGCTTGTTAAGGTAATTACACAGAGGAAAGGATTATGTACTGGGAACTCCTCAGAAGAATCTGATTTGTGGTGAGGGGAGAGAGATAAAAGCTCATTTAGGAACGACATGAACATGCTGCGTAGGTAGCTGTTTATCAGTAAATATCTCCACTGAGATTAAGAAAAGTAGTAGATTAATGAATTAAGTACTTCCTGGTATGGTTATTGTACTGGTAACTCCCCAAAAGAATCTGGATTGTGGTGAGCGAACAGAGAAAAAAGCAAAATTAAGACCTGCACTTACGAAGGGGTTAGGCAGCTGTATATCAGGGAGTAAACCTTCTGAGAATAAAAACAGCTGGAGCTTGTTAAGGTAATTACACAGGGGAAACCATAATGCACTGGG
This sequence comes from Perognathus longimembris pacificus, assembly GCF_023159225.1. Taxonomy (NCBI): domain Eukaryota; kingdom Metazoa; phylum Chordata; class Mammalia; order Rodentia; family Heteromyidae; genus Perognathus; species Perognathus longimembris. Next base: position 41,118 of record NW_025958896.1, on the reverse strand, counting down.
AACTCCTCAGAAGAATCTGATTTGTGGTGAGGGAGAGAGAGATAAAAGCTCATTTAGGAACGACATGAACATGCTGCTTAGGTAGCTGTTTATCAGTAAATATCTCCACTGAGGTAAAGAAAAGCAGTAGCTTAATAAATTAATTACTTCCTGGTATGGTTACAGTACTGGTAACTCCCCAAAAGAATCTGGATTGTGGTGAGGGAACAGAGAAAAAAGCACATTTAGGACCTGCACTTACGAAGGTGGTAAGCAGCTGTATATCAGGGAGTAAACCTTCTGAGAATTAAAACAGCTGGAGCTTGTTAAGGTAATTACACAAGGGGAAAGGATAATGTACTGGGAACTCCTAGGAATAATCTGATTTGTGATGAGGGGAGAGAGATAAAAGCTCGTTTAGGAACGACATGACCATGCTGCATACGTAGCTGTTTATCAGTAAATATCTCCACTGAGATTAAGAAAAGCAGTAGCTTAATAAATTAAGTACTTCCTGGTATGGTTACTGTACTGGTAACTCCCCAAAAGAATCTGGATTATGGTGAGGGAACAGAGAAAAAAGCTCATTTAAGACCTGCACTTACGAAGGGGGTAGGCAGCAGTATATCAGGGAGTAAACCTTCTGAGAATAAAAACAGCTGGAGCTTGCTAAGGTAATTACAAAGGGGAAAGGATAATGTACTGGTATATCCTCAGAAGAATCTGATTTGTGGTGTGGGGAGAGAGATAAAAGCTCATTTAGGAACGACATGAACATGCTGCGTAGGTAGCTGTTTATCAGTAAATATCTCCACTGAGATTAAGAAAAGTAGGAGATTAATGAATTAAGTACTTCCTGGTATGGTTATTGTACTGGTAACTCCCCAAAAAATCTGGATTGTGGTGAGGAACAGAGAAAAAAGCTCATTTAGGACCTGCACTTACGAAGGGGTAGGCAGCTGTATATCAGGGAGTAAACCTTCTGAGAATAAAAACAGCTGAGGATGTTAAGGTAATTACACAGGGGAAAGGATAATGTACTGGGAACTCCTCAGAAGAATCTGATTTGTGGTGAGGGGAGAGAGATAAAAGCTCATTTAGGAACGACATGAACATGCTGCGTAGGTAGCTGTTTATCAGTAAATATCTCCACTGAGATTAAGAAAAGCAGTAGCATAATAAATTAAGTACTTCCTGGTATGGTTACTGTACTGGTAACTCCCCAAAAGAATCTGGATTGTGGTGAGGGAACAGAGAAAAAGCTCATTTAGGACCTGCACTTACGAAGGGGGTAGGCAGCTGTATATCAGGGAGTAAACCTTCTGAGAATAAAAACAGCTGGAGCTTGTTAAGGTAATTACACAGGGGAAAGGATTATGTACTGGGAACTCCTCAGAAGAATCTGATTTGTGGTGAGGGGAGAGAGATAAAAGCTCATTTAGGAACGACATGAACATGCTGCTTAGGTAGCTGTTTATCAGTAAATATCTCCACTGAGATAAAGAAAAGCAGTAGCTTAATAAATTAAGTACTCCCGGTATGGATACTGTACTGTTAACTCCCCAAAAGAATCTGGCTTGTGGTGAGGGACAGAGAAAAAAGCTCATTTAGGACCTGCACTTACGAAGGGGGTAGGCAGCTGTATATCAGTGAGTAAACCTTCTGAGAATAAAAACAGCTGGAGCTTGTTAAGGTAATTACACAGGGGAAAGGACAATGTACTGGGAACTCCTCAGAAGAATCTGATTTGTGGTGAGGGGAGAGAGATAAAAGCTCATTTAGGAACGACATGAACATGCTGCTACGTAGCTGTTTATCAGTAAATCCCTCCACTGAGATTAAGAAAAGCAGTAGCTTAATAAATTAAGTACTTCCTGGTATGGTTACTGTACTGGTAACTCCCCAAAAGAATCTGGATTGTGGTGGGAACAGAGAAAAAAGCTCATTTAGGACCTGCACTTACGAAGGGGGTAGGCAGCTGTATATCAGGGAGTAAACCTTCTGAGAATAAAAACAGCTGGAGCTTGTTAAGGTAATTACACAGGGGAAAGGATAATGTACTGGGAACTCCTCAGAAGAATCTGATTTGTGGTGAGGGGAGAGAGATAAAAGCTCATTTAGGAACGACATGAACATGCTGCGTAGGTAGCTGTTTATCAGTAAATATCTCCACTGAGATTAAGAAAAGCAGTAGCTTAATAAATTAAGTACTTTCTGGTATGGTACTGTACTGGTAACTCCCAAAAGAATCTGGATTGTGGTGAGGGAACAGAGAAAAAAGCTCATTTAGGACCTGCACTTACGAAGGTGGTAGGCAGCTGTATATCAGGGAGTAAACCTTCTCAGAATAAAAACAGCTAGAGCTTGTTAAGGTAATTACAGAGGGGAAAGGATAATGTACTGGGAACTCCTCAGAAGAATCTGATTTGTGGTGAGGGGAGAGAGATAAAAGCTCATTTAGGAACGACATGAACATGCTGCATGCGTAGCTGTTTATCAGTAAATATCTCCACTGAGATTAAGAAAAGCAGTAGCTTAATAAATTAAGTACTTCCTGGTATGGTTACTGTACTGGTAACTCCCCAAAAGAATCTGGATTGTGGTGAGGGAACAGAGAAAAAAGCTCATTTAGGACCTGCACTTACGAAGGGGGTAGGCAGCTGTATATCAGGGAGTAAACCTTCTGAGAATAAAAACAGCTGGAGCTTGTAAGGTAATTACACAGGGGAAAGGATAATGTACTGGGAACTCCTCAGAAGAATCTGATTTGTGGTGAGGGGAGAGAGATAAAAGCTCATTTAGGAACGACATGAACATGCTTCGTAGGTAGCTGTTTATCAGTAAATATCTCCACTGAGATTAAGAAAAGCAGTAGCTTAATAATTAAGTACTTCCTGGTATGGTTATGTACTGGTAACTCCCCAAAAGAATCTGGATTGTGGTGAGGGAACAGAGAAAAAAGCTCATTAAGACCTGCACTTATGAAGGGGTAGGCAGCTGTATATCAGGGAGTAAACCTTCTGAGAATAAAAACAGCTGGAGCTTGTTAAGGTAATTACACAGGGGAAAGATAATGTACTGGGAACTCTCAGAAGAATCTGATTTGTGGTGAGGGGAGAGAGATAAAAGCTCATTTAGGAACGACATGAACATGCTGCGTAGGTAGCTGTTTATCAGTAAATATCTCCACTGAGATTAAGAAAAGCAGTAGCTAATAAATTAAGTACTTCCTGGTATGGTTACTGTACTGGTAACTCCCCAAAAGAATCTGGATTGTGGTGAGGGAACAGAGAAAAAAGCTCATTTAGGACCTGCACTTACGAAGGGGTAGGCAGCTTTATATCAGGGAGTAAACCTTCTGAGAATAAAAACAGCTGGAGCTTGTTAAGGTAATTACACAGGGGAAAGGATAATGTACTGGAACTCCTCAGAAGAATCTGATTTGTGGTGAGGGGAGAGAGATAAAAGCTCATTTAGGAACGACATGAACATGCTGCGTAGGTAGCTGTTTATCAGTAAATATCTCCACTGAGATTAAGAAAAGCAGTAGCTTAATGAATTAATACTCCTGGTATGGTTACTGTACTGGTAACTCCCCAAAAGAATCTGGATTGTGGTGAGGGAACAGAGAAAAAGCTCATTTAGGACCTGCACTTACGAAGGGGGTAGGCAGCTGTATATCAGGAGTAAACCTTCTGAGAATAAAAACAGCTGGAGCTTGTTAAGGTAATTACACAGGGGAAAGGATAATGTACTGGGAACTCCTCAGAAGAATCTGATTTGTGGTGAGGGGAGAGATAAAAGCTCATTTAGGAACGACATGAACATGCTGCATAGGTAGCTGTTTATCAGTAAATATCTCCACTGAGATTAAGAAAAGCAGTAGCTTAATAAATTAAGTACTTACTGGTATGGTTACTGTACTGGAACTCCCCAAAAGAATCTGGATTGTGGTGAGGAACAGAGAAAAAAGCTCATTTAGGACCTGCACTTACGAAGGGGGTAGGCAGCTGTATATCAGGGAGTAAACTTCTGAGAATAAAAACAGCTGGAGCTTGTTAAGGTAATTACACAGGGGAAAGGATAATGTACTGGGAACTCCTCAGAAGAATCTGATTTGTGGTGAGGGGAGAGAGATAAAAGCTCATTTAGGAACGACATGACATGCTGCGTAGGTAGCTGTTTATCAGTAAATATCTCCACTGAGATTAAGAAAGCAGTAGCTTAATAAATTAAGTACTTCCTGGTATGGTTACTGTACTGTAACTCCCCAAAAGAATCTGGATTGTGGTGAGGGAACAGAGAAAAAAGCTCATTTAGGACCTGCACTTACGAAGGGGGTAGGCAGCTGTATATCAGGGAGTAAACATTCTGAGAATAAAAACAGCTGGAGCTTGTTAAGGTAATTACACAGGGGAAAGGATAATGTACTGGGAACTCCTCAGAAGAATCTGATTTGTGGTGAGGGGAGAGAGATAAAAGCTCATTTAGGAACGACATGAACATGCTGCGTAGGTAGCTGTTTATCAGTAAATATCTCCACTGAGATTAAGAAAAGCAGTAGCTTAATAAATTAAGTACTTCCTGGTATGGTTACTGTACTGGTAACTCCCCAAAAGAATCTGGATTGTGGTGAGGGAACAGAGAAAAACGCTTATTTAGGACCTGCACTTACGAAGGGGGTAGGCAGCTGTATATCAGGGAGTAAACCTTCTGAGAATAAAAACAGCTGGAGCTTGTTAAGGTAATTACACAGGGGAAAGGATAATGTACTGGGAACTCCTCAGAAGAATCTGATTTGTGGTGAGGGGAGAGAGATAAAAGCTCATTTAGGAACGACATGAACATGCTGCGTAGGTAGCTGTTTATCAGTAAATATCTCCACTGAGATTAAGAAAAGCAGTAGCTTAATAAATTAAGTACTTCCTGGTATGGTTACTGTACTGGTAAACTCCCCAAAAGAATCTGGATTGTGGTGAGGGAACAGAGAAAAAAGCTCATTTAGGACCTGCACTTACGAAGGGGGTAGGCAGCTGTATATCAGGGAGTAAAACTTCTGAGAATAAAAACAGCTGGAGCTTGTTAAGGTAATTACACAGGGGAAAGGATAATGTACTGGGAACTCCTAGAAGAATCTGATTTATGGTGAGGGGAGAGAGATAAAAGCTCATTTAGGAACGACATGAACATGCTGCGTAGGTAGCTGTTTATCAGTAAATATCTCCACTGAGATTAAGAAAAGCAGTAGCTTAATAAATTAAGTACTTCCTGGTATGGTTACTGTACTGGTAACTCCCCAAAAGAATCTGGATTGTGGTGAGGGAACAGAGAAAAAAGCTCATTTAGGACCTGCACTTACGAAGGGGTAGGCAGCTGTATATCAGGGAGTAAAACTTCTGAGAATAAAAAAAGCTGGAGCTTGTTAAGGTAATTACACAGGGGAAAGGATAATGTACTGGGAACTCCTCAGAAGAATCTGATTTGTGGTGAGGGGAGAGAGATAAAAGCTCATTTAGGAACGACATGAACATGCTGGGTAGGTAGCTGTTTATCAGTAAATATCTCCACTGAGATTAAGAAAAGCAGTAGCTTAATAAATTAAGTACTTCCTGGTATGGTTACTGTACTGGTAACTCCCCAAAAGAATCTGGATTGTGGTGAGGGAACAGAGAAAAAAGCTCATTTAGGACCTGCACTTACGAAGGGGGTAGGCAGCTGTATATCAGGGAGTAAACCTTCTGAGAATAAAAACAGCTGGAGCTTGTTAAGGTACTTACACAGGGGAAAGGATAATGTACTGGGAACTCCTCAGAAGAATCTGATTTATGGTGAGGGGAGAGAGATAAAAGCTCATTTAGGAACGACATGAACATGCTGCGTAGGTAGCTGTTTATCAGTAAATATCTCCACTGAGATTAAGAAAAGCAGTAGCTTAATAAATTAAGTACTTCCTGGTATGGTTACTGTACTGGAACTCCCCAAAAGAATCTGGATTGTGGTGAGGAACAGAGAAAAAAGCTCATTTAGGACCTGCACTTACGAAGGGGTAGGCAGCTGTATATCAGGGAGTAAACCTTCTGAGAATAAAAACAGCTGGAGCTTGTTAAGGTAATTACACAGGGGAAAGGATAATGTACTGGGAACTCCTCAGAAGAATCTGATTTGTGGTGAGGGAGAGAGATAAAAGCTCATTTAGGAACGACATGAACATGCTGCGTAGGTAGCTGTTTATCAGTAAATATCTCCACTGAGATTAAGAAAAGCAGTAGCTTAATAAATTAAGTACTTCCTGGTATGGTTACTGTACTGGTAACTCCCCAAAAGAATCTGGATTGTGGTGAGGGAACAGAGAAAAAAGCTCATTTAGGACCTGCACTTACGAAGGGGGTAGGCAGCTGTATATCAGGAGTAAACCTTCTGAGAATAAAAACAGCTGGAGCTTGTTAAGGTAATTACACAGGGGAAAGGATAATGTACTGGGAACTCCTCAGAAGAATCTGATTTGTGGTGAGGGGAGAGAGATAAAAGCTCATTTAGGAACGACATGAACATGCGTAGGTAGCTGTTTATCAGTAAATATCTCCACTGAGATTAAGAAAAGCAGTAGCTTAATAAATTAAGTACTTCCTGGTATGGTTACTGTACTGGTAACTCCCCAAAAGAATCTGGATTGTGGTGAGGGAACAGAGAAAAAAGCTCATTTAGGACCTGCACTTACGAAGGGGGTAGGCAGCTGTATATCAGGAGTAAAACTTCTGAGAATAAAAACAGCTGGAGCTTGTTAAGGTAATTACACAGGGGAAAGGATAATGTACTGGGAACTCCTCAGAAGAATCTGATTTGTGGTGAGGGGAGAGAGATAAAAGCTCATTTAGGAACGACATGAACATGCTGCGTAGGTAGCTGTTTATCAGTAAATATCTCCACTGAGATTAAGAAAAGCAGTAGCTTAATAAATTAAGTACTTCCTGGTATGGTTACTGTACTGGTAACTCCCAAAAGAATCTGGATTGTGGTGAGGGAACAGAGAAAAAAGCTCATTTAGGACCTGCACTTACGAAGGGGGTAGGCAGCTGTATATCAGGGAGTAAACCTTCTGAGAATAAAAACAGCTGGAGCTTGTTAAGGTAATTACACAGGGGAAAGGATAATGTACTGGGAACTCCTCAGAAGAATCTGATTTGTGGTGAGGGGAGAGAGATAAAAGCTCATTTAGGAACGACATGAACATGCTGCGTAGGTAGCTGTTTATCAGTAAATATCTCCACTGAGTTAAGAAAAGCAGTAGCTTAATAAATTAAGTACTTCCTGGTATGGTTACTGTACTGGTAACTCCCCAAAAGAATCTGGATTGTGGTGAGGGAACAGAGAAAAAAGCTCATTTAGGACCTGCACTTACGAAGGGGTAGGCAGCTGTATATCAGGGAGTAAACCTTCTGAGAATAAAAACTGCTGGAGCTTGTTAATAAATTACACAGGGGAAAGGTTAATGTACTGGGAACTCCTCAGAAGAATCGGATTTGTGGTGAGGGGAGAGAGATAAAAGCTCATTTAGGAACGACATGAACGTACTTCGAAGGTAGCTGTTTATCAGTAAATATCTCCACTGAGATTAAGAAAAGCAGTAGCTTAATAAATTAAGTACTTCCTGGTATGGTTACTGTACTGGTAACTCCCCAAAAGAGTCTGGATTGTGGTGAGGGAACAGAGAAAAAAGCTCATTTAGGACCTGCACTTACGAAGGGGTAGGCAGCTATATATCAGGGAGTAAACCTTCTGAGAATAAAAACAGCTGGAGCTTTTTAAGGTAATTACACAGGGGAAAGGATAATGTACTGGGAACTCCTCAGAAGAATCTGATTTTGGTGAGGGGAGAGAGATAAAAGCTCATTTAGGAACGACATGAACATGCTGCGTAGGTAGCTGTTTATCAGTAAATATCTCCACTGAGATTAAGAAAAGCAGTAGCTTAATAAATTAAGTACTTCCTGGTACGGTTACTGTACTGGTAACTCCCCAAAGAATCTGGATTGTGGTGAGGGAACAGAGAAAAAAGCTCATTTAGGACCTGCACTTACGAAGGGGGTAGGCAGCTGTATATCAGGGAGTAAACCTTCTGAGAATAAAAACAGCTGGAGCTTGTTAAGGTAATTACACAGGGGAAAGGATAATTACTGGGAACTCCTCAGAAGAATCTGATTTGTGGTGAGGGGAGAGAGATAAAAGCTCATTTAGGAACGACAATGAACATGCTGCGTAGGTAGCTGTTTATCAGTAAATATCTCCACTGAGATTAAGAAAAGCAGTAGCTTAATAAATTAAGTACTTCCTGGTATGGTTACTTGTACTGGTAACTCCCCAAAAGAATCTGGATTGTGGTGAGGGAACAGAGAAGTAAGCTCATTTAGGACCTGCACTTTCGAAGGGGGTAGGCAGCTGTTTATCAGGGAGTAAACCTTCTGAGAATAAAAACAGCTGGAGGTTGTTAAGGTAATTACACAGGGGAAAGGATAATGTACTGGGAACTCCTCAGAAGAATCTGATTTGTGGTGAGGGGAGAGAGATAAAAGCTCATTTAGGAACGACATGAACATGCTCCGTAGGTAGCTGTTTATCAGTAAATATCTCCACTGAGATTAAGAAAAGCAGTTGCTTAATAAATTAAGTACTTCCTGGTATGGTTACTGTACTGATAACTCCTCAAAAGAATCTGGATTGTGGTGAGGGAACAGAGAAAAAAGCTCATTTAGGACCTGCACTTACGAAGGGGGTAGGCAGCTGTATATCAGAGAACAAACCTTCTGAGAAGAAAAACAGCTGGAGCTTATTAAGGTAATTACACAGGGGAAAGGATAATGTACTGGGAACTCCTCAGAAGAATCTGATTTGTGGTGAGGGGAGAGAGATAAAAGCTCATTTAGGAACGACATGAACATGCTCCGTAGGTAGCTGTTTATCAGTAAATATCTCCACTGAGATTAAGAAAAGCAGTAGCTTAATAAATTAAGTACTTCCTGGTATGGTTACTGTACTGGTAACTCCCCAAAAGAATCTGGATTGTGGTGAGGGAACAGAGAAAAAAGCTCATTTAGGACCTGCACTTACGAAGGGGGTAGGCAGCTGTATATCAGGGAGTAAACCTTCTGAGAATAAAAACAGCTGGAGCTTGTTAAGGTAATTACACAGGGGAAAGGATAATGTACTGGGAACTCCTCAGAAGAATCTGATTTGTGGTGAGGGGAGAGAGATAAAAGCTCATTTAGGAACTACATGAACATGCTGCGTAGGTAGCTGTTTATCAGTAAATATCTCCACTGAGATTAAGAAAAGCAGTAGCTTAATAAATTAAGTACTTCCTGGGATGGTTACTGTACTGGTAACTCCCCAAAAGAATCTGGATTGTGGTGAGGGAACAGAGAAAAAAGCTCATTTAGGACCTGCACTTACGAAGGGGGTAGGCAGCTGTATATCAGGGAGTAAACCTTCTGAGAATAAAAATAGCTGGAGCTTGTTAAGGTAATTACACAGGGGAAAGGATAATGTACTGGGAACTCCTCAGAAGAATCTGATTTGTGGTGAGGGGAGAGAGATAAAAGCTCATTTAGGAACGACATGAACATGCTGCGTAGGTAGCTGTTTATCAGTAAATATCTCCACTGAGATTAAGAAAAGCAGTAGCTTAATAAATTAAGTACTTCCTGGTATGGTTACTGTACTGGTAACTCCCCAAAAGAATCTGGATTGTGGTGAGGGAACAGAGAAAAAGCTCATTTAGGACCTGCACTTACGAAGGGGGTAGGCAGCTGTATATCAGGGAGTAAACCTTCTGAGAATAAAAACAGCTGGAGCTTGTTAAGGTAATTACACAGGGGAAAGGATAATGTACTGGGAACTCCTCAGAAGAATCTGATTTGTGGTGAGGGGAGAGAGATAAAAGCTCATTTAGGAACGACATGAACATGCTGCGTAGGTAGCTGTTTATCAGTAAATATCTCCACTGAGATTAAGAAAAGCAGTAGCTTAATAAATTAAGTACTTCCTGGTATGGTTACTGTACTGGTAACTCCCCAAAAGAATCTGGATTGTGGTGAGGGAACAGAGAAAAAAGCTCATTTAGGACCTGCACTTACGAAGGGGGTAGGCAGCTGTATATCAGGAGTAAACCTTCTGAGAATAAAAACAGCTGGAGCTTGTTAAGGTAATTACACAGGGGAAAGGATAATGTACTGGGAACTCCTCAGAAGAATCTGATTTGTGGTGAGGGGAGAGAGATAAAAGCTCATTTAGGAACGACATGAACATGCTGCGTAGGTAGCTGTTTATCAGTAAATATCTCCACTGAGATTAAGAAAAGCAGTAGCTTAATAAATTAAGTACTTCCTGGTATGGTTACTGTACTGGTAACTCCCCAAAAGAATCTGGATTGTGGTGAGGGAACAGAGAAAAAAGCTCATTTAGGACCTGCACTTACGAAGGGGGTAGGCAGCTATATATCAGGGAGTAAACCTTCTGAGAATAAAAACAGCTGGAGCTTTTTAAGGTAATTACACAGGGGAAAGGATAATGTACTGGGAACTCCTCAGAAGAATCTGATTTGTGGTGAGGGGAGAGATATAAAAGCTCATTTAGGAACGACATGAACATGCTGCGTAGGTAGCTGTTTATCAGTAAATATCTCCACTGAGATTAAGAAAAGCAGTAGCTTAATAAATTAAGTACTTCCTGGTATGGTTACTGTACTGGTAACTCCCCAAAAGAATCTGGATTGTGGTGAGGGAACAGAGAAAAAAGCTCATTTAGGACCTGCACTTACGAAGGGGGTAGGCAGCTGTATATCAGGGAGTAAACGTTCTGAGAATAAAAACAGCTGGAGCTTGTTAAGGTAATTACACAGGGGAAAGGATAATGTACTGGGAACTCCTCAGAAGAATCTGATTTGTGGTGAGGGGAGAGAGATAAAACTCATTTAGGAACGACATGAACATGCTGCGTAGGTAGCTGTTTATCAGTAAATATCTCCACTGAGATTAAGAAAAGCAGTAGCTTAATAAATTAAGTACTTCCTGGTATGGTTACTGTACTGGTAACTCCCCAAAAGAATCTGGATTGTGGTGAGGGAACAGAGAAAAAAGCTCATTTAGGACCTGCACTTACGAAGGGGGTAGGCAGCTGTATATCAGGGAGTAAACCTTCTGAGAATAAAAACAGCTGGAGCTTGTTAAGGTAATTACACAGGGGAAAGGATAATGTACTGGGAACTCCTCAGAAGAATCTGATTTGTGGTGAGGGGAGAGAGATAAAAGCTCATTTAGGAACGACATGAACATGCTGCGTAGGTAGCTGTTTATCAGTAAATATCTCCACTGAGATTAAGAAAAGCAGTAGCTTAATAAATTAAGTACTTCCTGGTATGGTTACTGTACTGGTAACTCCCCCAAAGAATCTGGATTGTGGTGAGGGAACAGAGAAAAAAGCTCATTTAGGACCTGCACTTACGAAGGGGGTAGGCAGCTGTATATCAGGGAGTAAACCTTCTGAGAATAAAAACAGCTGGAGCTTGTTAAGGTAATTACACAGGGGAAAGGATAATGTACTGGGAACTCCTCAGAAGAATCTGATTTGTGGTGAGGGGAGAGAGATAAAAGCTCATTTAGGAACGACATGAACATGCTGCGTAGGTAGCTGTTTATCAGTAAATATCTCCACTGAGATTAAGAAAAGCAGTAGCTTAATAAATTAAGTACTTCCTGGTATGGTTACTGTACTGGTAACTCCCCAAAGGAATCTGGATTGTGGTGAGGGAACAGAGAAAAAAGCTCATTTAGGACCTGCACTTACGAAGGGGGTAGGCAGCTGTATATCAGGGAGTAAACCTTCTGAGAATAAAAACAGCTGGAGCTTGTTAAGGTAATTACACAGGGGAAAGGATAATGTACTGGGAACTCCTCAGAAGAATCTGATTTGTGGTGAGGGGAGAGAGATAAAAGCTCATTTAGGAACGACAGAACATGCTGCGTAGGTAGCTGTTTATCAGTAAATATCTCCACTGAGATTAAGAAAAGCAGTAGCTTAATAAATTAAGTACTTCCTGGTATGGTTACTGTACTGGTAACTCCCCAAAAGAATCTGGATTGTGGTGAGGGAACAGAGAAAAAAGCTCATTTAGGACCTGCACTTACGAAGGGATAGGCAGCTGTATATCAGGGAGTAAACCTTCTGAGAATAAAAACACCTGGAGCTTGTTAAGGAATTACACAGGGGAAAGGATAATGTACTGGGAACTCCTCAGAAGAATCTGATTTGTGGTGAGGGGAGAGAGATAAAAGCTCATTTAGGAACGACATGAACATGCTGCGTAGGTAGCTGTTTATCAGTAAATATCTCCACTGAGATTAAGAAAAGCAGTAGCTTAATAAATTAAGTACTTCCTGGTATGGTTACTGTACTGGTAACTCCCCAAAAGAATCTGGATTGTGGTGAGGGAACAGAGAAAAAAGCTCATTTAGGACCTGCACTTACGAAGGGGTAGGCAGCTATATATCAGGGTGTAAACCTTCTGAGAATAAAAACAGCTGGAGCTTGTTAAGGTAATTACACAGGGGAAAGGATAATGTACTGGGAACTCCTCAGAAGAATCTGATTTGTGGTGAGGGGAGAGATATAAAAGCTCATTTAGGAACGACATGAACATGCTGCGTAGGTAGCTGTTTATCAGTAAATATCTCCACTGAGATTAAGAAAAGCAGTAGCTTAATAAATTAAGTACTTCCTGGTATGGTTACTGTACTGGTAACTCCCCAAAGAATCTGGATTGTGGTGAGGGAACAGAGAAAAAAGCTCATTTAGGACCTGCACTTACGAAGGGGGTAGGCAGCTGTATATCAGGGAGTAAACGTTCTGAGAATAAAAACAGCTGGAGCTTGTTAAGGTAATTACACAGGGGAAAGGATAATGTACTGGAAAGTCCTCAGAAGAATCTGATTTGTGGTGTGGGGAGAGAGATAAAACCTCATTTAGGAATGACATGAAAATGTTGCGTAGGTAGCTGTTTATCAGTATATATCTCCACTGAGATTAAGAAAAGCAGTAGCTTAATAAATTATGTACTTCCTGGTATGGTTACTTTACTGGTAACTCCCCAAAAGAATCTGGATTGTGGTGAGGGAACAGAGAAAAAAGCTCATTTAGGACCTGCACTTACGAAGGGGGTAGGCAGCTGTATATCAGGGAGTAAACCTTCTGAGAATAAAAACAGCTGGAGCTTGTTAAGGTAATTACACAGGGGAAAGGATAATGTACTGGGAACTCCTCAGAAGAATCTGATTTGTGGTGAGGGGAGAGAGATAAAAGCTCATTTATGAACGACATGAACATGCTGCGTAGGTAGCTGTTTATCAGTAAATATCTCCACTGAGATTAAGAAAAGCAGTAGCTTAATAAATTAAGTACTTCCTGGTATGGTTACTGTACTGGTAACTCCCCCAAAGAATCTGGATTGTGGTGAGGGAACAGAGAAAAAGCTCATTTAGGACCTGCACTTACGAAGGGGGTAGGCAGCTGTATATCAGGGAGTAAACCTTCTGAGAATAAAAACAGCTGGAGCTTGTTAAGGTAATTACACAGAGGAAAGGATAATGTACTGGGAACTCCTCAGAAGAATCTGATTTGTGTTGAGGGGAGAGAGATAAAAGCTCATTTAGGAACGACATGAACATGCTGCGTAGGTAGCTGTTTATCAGTAAATATCTCCACTGAGATTAAGAAAAGCAGTAGCTTAATAAATTAAGTACTTCCTGGTATGGTTACTGTACTGGTAACTCCCCAAAGGAATCTGGATTGTGGTGAGGGAACAGAGAAAAAAGCTCATTTAGGACCTGCACTTACGAAGGGGGTAGGCAGCTGTATATCAGGGAGTAAACGTTCTGAGAATAAAAACAGCTGGAGCTTGTTAAGTTAATTACACAGGGGAAAGGATAATGTACTGGGAACTCCTCGGAAGAATCTGATTTGTGGTGAGGGGAGAGAGATAAAAGCTCATTTAGGAACGACAGAACATGCTGCTTAGGTAGCTGTTTATCAGTAAATATCTCCACTGAGATTAAAAAAGCAGTAGCTTAATAAATTAAGTACATCCTGGTATGGTTACTGTACTGGTAACTCCCCAAAAGAATCTGGATTGTGGTGAGGGAACAGAGAAAAAAGCTCATTTAGGACCTGCACTTACGAAAGGGATAGGCAGCTGTATATCACGGAGTAAACCTTCTGAGAATAAAAACACCTGGAGCTTGTTAAGGAAATTACACAGGGGAAAGGATAATTTAGTGGGATCTCCTCAGAAGAATCTGATTTGTGGTGAGGGGTGAGAGATAAAAGCTCATTTAGGAACGACATGAACATGCTGCATAGGTAGCTGTTTATCAGTAAATATCTCCACTGAGATTAAGAAAAGCAGTAGCTTAATAAATTAAGTACTTCCTGGTATGGTTACTGTACTGGTAACTCCCCAAAAGAATCTGGATTGTGGTGAGGGAACAGAGAAAAAAGCTCATTTAGTACCTGCACTTACGAAGGGGGTAGGCCGCAGTATATCAGGGAGTAAACCTTCTGAGAATAAAAACAGCTGGAGCTTGTTAAGGTAATTACACAGGGGAAAGGATAATGTACTGGGAACTCCTCAGAAGAATCTGATTTGTGGTGAAGGGAGAGAGATAAAATCTCATTTAGGAACGACATGAACATGCTGCGTAGGTAGCTGTTTATCAGTAAATATCTCCACTGAGATTAAGAAAAGCAGTAGCTTAATAAATTAAGTACTTCCCGGTATAGTTACTGTACTGGTAACTCCCCAAAAGAATCTGGATTGTGGTGATGGAAAAGAGAAAAAAGCTCATTTAGGACCTGCACTTACGAAGGGGGTAGGCAGCTGTATATCAGGGAGTAAACCTTCTGAGAATAAAAACAGCTGGAGCTTGTTAAGGTAATTACACAGGGGAAAGGATAATGTACTGGGAACTCCTCAGAGGAATCTGATTTGTGGTGAGGGGAGAGAGATAAAAGCTCATTTAGGAACGACATGAACATGCTGCGTAGGTAGCTGTTTATCAGTAAATATCTCCACTGAGATTAAGAAAAGCAGTAGCTTAATTAATTAAGTACTTCCTGGTATGGTTACTGTACTGGTAACTCCCCAAAAGAATCTGGATTGTGGTGAGGGAACAGAGAAAAAAGCTCATTTAGGAACTGTACTTACGAAGGGGGTAGGCAGCTGTATATCAGGGAGTAAACCTTCTGAGAATAAATCAGCTGGAGCTTGTTAAGGTAATTACACAGGGGAAAGGATAATGTACTGGGAACTCCTCAGAAGAATCTGATTTGTGGTGAGGGGAGAGAGATAAAAGCTCATTTAGGAACGACATGAACATGCTGCGTCGGTAGATGTTTATCAGTAAATATCTCCACTGAGATTAAGAAAAGCAGTCCTTAATAAATTAAGTACTTCCTGGTATGGTTACTGTACTGGTAACTCCCCAAAAGAATCTGGATTGTGGTCCGGGAACAGAGACAAAAGCTCATTTAGGACCTGCACTTACGAAGGGGGTAGGCAGCTGTATATCAGGGAGTAAACCTTCTGAGAATAAAAACAGCTGGAGCTTGTTAAGGTAATTACACAGGGGAAAGGATACTGTACTGGGAACTCCTCAGAAGAATCTGATTTGTGGTGAGGGGAGAGAGATAAAAGCTCATTTAGGAACGACATGAACATGCTGCGTAGGTAGCTGTTTATCAGTAAATATCTCCACTGAGATTAAGAAAAGCAGTAGCTTAATAAATTAAGTACTTCCTGGTATGGTTACTGTACTGGTAACTCCCCAAAAGAATCTGGATTGTGGTGAGGGAACAGGGAAAAAGCTCATTTAGGACCTGCACTTACGAAGGGGGTAGGCAGCTGTATATCAGGGAGTAAACCTTCTGAGAATAAAAACAGCTGGAGCTTGTTAAGGTAATTACACAGGGGAAAGGATAATGTACTGGGAACTCCTCAGAAGAATCTGATTTGTGGTGAGGGGAGAGAGATAAAAGCTCATTTAGGAACGACATGAACATGCTGCGTAGGTAGCTGTTTATCAGTAAATATCTCCACTGAGATTAAGAAAAGCAGTAGCTTAATAAATTAAGTAGTTCCTGGTATGGTTACTGTACTGGTAACTCCCCTAAAGAATCTGGATTGCGGTGAGGGAACAGAGAAAAAAGCTAATTTAGGACCTGCACTTACGAAGGGGTTAGGCAGTTGTATATCAGGGAGTAAACCTTCTGAGAATAAATCAGCTGGAGCTTGTTAAGGTAATTACACAGGGGAAAGGGTAATGTACTGGGAACTCCTCAGAAGAATCTGATATGTGGTGAGGGGAGAGAGATAAAAGCTCATTTAGGAACGACATGAACATGCTGCGTAGGTAGCTGTTTATCAGTAAATATCTCCACTGAGATTAAGAAAAGCAGTAGTTTAATAAATTAAGTACTTCCTGGTATGGTTACTCTACTGGTAACTCCCCAACAGAATCTGGATTGTGGTGAGGGTACAGAAACAAAAGCTCATTTAGGACCTGCACTTACGAAGGGGGTAGACAGCTGTATATCAGGGAGTAAACCTTCTGAGAATAAAAACAGCTGGAGCTTGTTAAGGTAATTACACAGGGGAAAGGATAATGTACTGGGAACTCCTCAGAGGAATCTGATTTGTGGTGAGGGGAGAGAGATAAAAGCTCATTTAGGAACGACATGAACATGCTGCGTAGGTAGCTGTTTATCAGTAAATATCTCCACTGAGATTAAGAAAAGCAGTAGCTTAATTAATTAAGTACTTCCTGGTATGGTTACTGTACTGGTAACTCCCCAAAAGAATCTGGATTGTGGTGAGGGAACAGAGAAAAAAGCTCATTTAGGAACTGTACTTACTAAGGGGGTAGGCAGCTGTATATCAGGGAGTAAACCTTCTGAGAATAAATCAGCTGGAGCTTGTTAAGGTAATTACACAGGGGAAAGGATAATGTACTGGGAACTCCTCAGAAGAATCTGATTTGTGGTGAGGGGAGAGAGATAAAAGCTCATTTAGGAACGACATGAACATGCTGCATCGGTAGATGTTTATCAGTAAATATCTCCACTGAGATTAAGAAAAGCAGTCCTTAATAAATTAAGTACTTCCTGGTATGGTTACTGTACTGGTAACTCCCCAAAAGAATCTGGATTGTGGTGAGGGAACAGGGAAAAAGCTCATTTAGGACCTGCACTTACGAAGGGGGTAGGCAGCTGTATATCAGGGAGTAAACCTTCCTAGAATAAAAACAGCTGGAGCTTGTTAAGGTAATTACACAGGGGAAAGGATAATGTACTGGGAACTCCTCAGAAGAATCTGATTTGTGGTGAGGGGAGAGAGATAAAAGCTCATTTAGGAACGACATGAACATGCTGCATAGGTAGCTGTTTATCAGTAAATATCTCCACTGAGATTAAGAAAAGCAGTAGCTTAATAAATTAAGTACTTCCTGGTATGGTTACTGTACTGGTAACTCCCCAAAAGAATCTGGATTGTGGTGAGGGAACAGAGAAAAAAGCTCATTTAGGACCTGCACTTACGAAGGGGGTAGGCAGCTGTATATCAGGGAGTAAACCTTCTGAGAATAAAAACAGCTGGAGCTTGTTAAGGTAATTACACAGGGGAAAGGATAATGTACTGGGAACTCCTCAGAAGAATCTGATTTGTGGTGAGGGGAGAGAGATAAAAGCTCATTTAGGAACGACATGAACATGCTGCGTAGGTAGCTGTTTATCAGTAAATATCTCCACTGAGATTAAGAAAAGCAGTAGCTTAATAAATTAAGTAGTTCCTGGTATGGTTACTGTACTGGTAACTCCCCTAAAGAATCTGGATTGCGGTGAGGGAACAGAGAAAAAAGCTAATTTAGGACCTGCACTTACGAAGGGGGTAGGCAGTTGTATATCAGGGAGTAAACCTTCTGAGAATAAATCAGCTGGAGCTTGTTAAGGTAATTACACAGGGGAAAGGGTAATGTACTGGGAACTCCTCAGAAGAATCTGATATGTGGTGAGGGGAGAGAGATAAAAGCTCATTTAGGAACGACATGAACATGCTGCGTAGGTAGCTGTTTATCAGTAAATATCTCCACTGAGATTAAGAAAAGCAGTAGTTTAATAAATTAAGTACTTCCTGGATGGTTACTCTAGTGGTAACTCCCCAACAGAATCTGGATTGTGGTGAGGGTACAGAAACAAAAGCCCATTTAGGACCTGCACTTACGAAGGGGGTAGACAGCTGTATATCAGGGAGTAAACCTTCTGAGAATAAAAACAGCTGGAGCTTGTTAAGGTAATTACACAGGGGAAAGGATAATGTACTGGGAACTCCTCAGAGGAATCTGATTTGTGGTGAGGGGAGAGAGATAAAAGCTCATTTAGGAACGACATGAACATGCTGCGTAGGTAGCTGTTTATCAGTAAATATCTCCACTGAGATTAAGAAAAGCAGTAGCTTAATTAATTAAGTACTTCCTGGTATGGTTACTGTACTGGTAACTCCCCAAAAGAATCTGGATTGTGGTGAGGGAACAGAGAAAAAAGCTCATTTAGGAACTGTACTTACGAAGGGGGTAGGCAGCTGTATATCAGGGAGTAAACCTTCTGAGAATAAATCAGCTGGAGCTTGTTAAGGTAATTACACAGGGGAAAGGATAATGTACTGGGAACTCCTCAGAAGAATCTGATTTGTGGTGAGGGGAGAAAGATAAAAGCTCATTTAGGAACGACATGAACATGCTGCGTCGGTAGATGTTTATCAGTAAATATCTCCACTGAGATTAAGAAAAGCAGTCCTTAATAAATTAAGTACTTCCTGGTATGGTTACTGTACTGGTAACTCCCCAAAAGAATCTGGATTGTGGTCCGGGAACAGAGACAAAAGCTCATTTAGGACCTGCACTTACGAAGGGGTTAGGCAGCTGTATATCAGGGAGTAAACCTTCTGAGAATAAAAACAGCTGGAGCTTGTTAAGGTAATTACACAGGGGAAAGGATACTGTACTGGGAACTCCTCAGAAGAATCTGATTTGTGGTGAGGGGAGAGAGATAAAAGCTCATTTAGGAACGACATGAACATGCTGCGTAGGTAGCTGTTTATCAGTAAATATCTCCACTGAGATTAAGAAAAGCAGTAGCTTAATAAATTAAGTACTTCCTGGTATGGTTACTGTACTGGTAACTCCCCAAAAGAATCTGGATTGTGGTGAGGGAACAGGAAAAAGCTCATTTAGGACCTGCACTTACGAAGGGGGTAGGCAGCTGTATATCAGGGAGTAAACCTTCTGAGAATAAAAACAGCTGGAGCTTGTTAAGGTAATTACACAGGGGAAAGGATAATGTACTGGGAACTCCTCAGAAGAATCTGATTTGTGGTGAGGGGAGAGAGATAAAAGCTCATTTAGGAACGACATGAACATGCTGCGTAGGTAGCTGTTTATCAGTAAATATCTCCACTGAGATTAAGAAAAGCAGTAGCTTAATAAATTAAGTACTTCCTGGTATGGTTACTGTACTGGTAACTCCCGAAAAGAATCTGGATTGTGGTGAGGGAACAGAGAAAAAAGCTCATTTAGGACCTGCACTTACGAAGGGGGTAGGCAGCTGTATATCAGGGAGTAAACCTTCTGAGAATAAAAACAGCTGGAGCTTGTTAAGGTAATTACACAGGGGAAAGGATAATGTACTGGGAACTCCTCAGAAGAATCTGATTTGTGGTGAGGGGAGAGAGATAAAAGCTCATTTAGGAACGACATGAACATGCTGCGTAGGTAGCTGTTTATCAGTAAATATCTCCACTGAGATTAAGAAAAGCAGTAGCTTAATAAATTAAGTACTTCCTGGTATGGTTACTGTACTGGTAACTCCCCTAAAGAATCTGGATTGCGGTGAGGGAACAGAGAAAAAAGCTAATTTAGGACCAGCACTTACGAAGGGGGTAGGCAGTTGTATATCAGGGAGTAAACCTTCTGAGAATAAATCAGCTGGAGCTTGTTAAGGTAATTACACAGGGGAAAGGGTAATTTACTGGGAACTCCTCAGAAGAATCTGATATGTGGTGAGGGGAGAGAGATAAAAGCTCATTTAGGAACGACATGAACATGCTGCGTAGGTAGCTGTTTATCAGTAAATATCTCCACTGAGATTAAGAAAAGCAGTACTTTAATAAATTAAGTACTTCCTGGTATGGTTACTGTACTGTTAACTCCCCAAAAGAATCTGGATTGTGGTGAGGGAACAGAAACAAAAGCTCATTTAGGACCTGCACTTACGAAGGGGGTAGACAGCTGTATATCAGGGAGTAAACCTTCTGAGAATAAAAACAGCTGGAGCTTATTAAGGTAATTACACAGGGGAAAGGATAATGTACTGGGAACTCCTCAGAGGAATCTGATTTGTGGTGAGGGGAGAGAGATAAAAGCTCATTTAGGAACGACATGAACATGCTGCGTAGGTAGCTGTTTATCAGTAAATATCTCCACTGAGATTAAGAAAAGCAGTAGCTTAATAAATTAAGTACTTCCTGGTATGGTTACTGTACTGGTAACTCCCCAAAAGAATTTGGATTGTGGTGAGGGAACAGAGAAAAAAGCTCATTTAGGACCTGTACTTACGAAGGGGTAGGCAGCTGTATATCAGGGAGTAAACCTTCTGAGAATAAACCAGCTGGAGCTTGTTAAGGTAATTACACAGGGGAAAGGATAATGTACTGGGAACTCCTCAGAAGAATCTGATTTGTGGTGAGGGGAGAGAGATAAAAGCTCATTTAGGAACGACATGAACATGGTGCGTCGGTAGATGTTTATCAGTAAATATCTCCACTGAGAATAAGAAAAGCAGTCCTTAATAAATTAAGTACTTCCTGGTATGGTTACTGTACTGGTAACTCCCCAAAAGAATCTGGATTGTGGTCCGGGAACAGAGACAAAAGCTCATTTAGGACCTGCACTTACGAAGGGGGTAGGCAGCTGTATATCAGGGAGTAAACCTTCTGAGAATAAAAACAGCTGGAACTTGTTAAGGTAATTACACAGGGGAAAGGATACTGTACTGGGAACTCCTCAGAAGAATCTGATTTGTGGTGAGGGGAGAGAGATAAAAGCTCATTTAGGAACGACATGAACATGCTGCGTAGGTAGCTGTTTATCAGTAAATATATCCACTGAGATTAAGAAAAGCAGTAGATTAATAAATTAAGTACTTCCTGGTATGGTTACTGTACTGGTAACTCCCCAAAAGAATCTGGATTGTGGTGAGGGAACAGAGAAAAAAGCTCATTTAGGACCTGCACTTACGAAGGGGGTAGGCAGCTGTATATCAGGGAGTAAACCTTCTGAGAATAAAAACAGCTGGAGCTTGTTAAGGTAATTACACAGGGGAAAGGATAATGTACTGGTAACTCCTCACAGGAATCTGATTTGTGGTGAGGGGAGAGAGATAAAAACTCATTTAGGAACGACATGAACATGCTGCGTAGGTAGCTGTTTATCAGTAAATATCTCCACTGAGATTAAGAAAAGCAGTATCTTAAAAAATTAAGTACTTCCTGGTATGGTTACTGTACTGGTAACTCCACAAAAGAATCTGGATTGTGGTGAGGGAACAGAGAAAAAAGCTCATTTACGACCTGCACTTACGAAGGGGGTAGGCAGCTGTATATCAGGGAGTAAACCTTCTGAGAATAAAAACAGCTGGAGCTTGTTAAGGTAATTACACATGGGAAAGGATAATGCACTGGGAACTCCTCAGAAGAATCTGATTTGTGGTGAGGGGAGAGTGAAAAAGCTCATTAAGTAACGACATGAACATGCAGCGTAAGTAGCTGTTTATCAGTAAATATCTCCACTGAGATTAAGAAAAGCAGTAGCTTAATAAATTAAGTACTTCCTGGTATGGTTACTGTACAGGTAACTTCCGAAAATAATCTGGATTGTGGTGAGGGAACAGAGAAAAAAGGTCATTTAAGACCTGCACTTACGAAGGTGGTAGGCAGCTGTATATCAGGGAGTAAACCTTCTGAGAATAAAAAGAGCTGGAGTTGTTAAGGTAATTACACAGGGGAAAGGATAATGTACGGGAACTCCTCAGAAGAATCTGATTTGTGGTGAGGGGAGAGAGATAAAAGGTCATTTAGGAAGGACATGAACATGCTGCGTAGGTAGCTGTTTATCAGTAAATATCTCCACTGCGATTAAGAAAAGCAGTAGCTTAATAAATTAAGTACTTCCTGGTATGGTTACTGTACTGGTAACTTCCCAAAAGAATCTTGATTGTGGTGAGGGAACAGATAAAAAAGCTCATTTATGACCTGCACTTACGAAGTGGGTAGGCAGCTGTATATCAGGGAGTAAACCTTCTGAGAATAAAAACAGCTGGAGCTTGTTAAGGTAATTACACAGGGGAAAGGATAATGTACTGGGAACTCCTCAGAAGAATTTGGATTGTGGTGAGGGAACAGAGACAAAAGCTCATTTAGGACCTGCACTTACGAAGGGGTAGACAGCTGTATATCAGGGAGTAAACCTTCTGAGAATAAAAACAGCTGGAGCTTGTTAAGGTAATTACACAGGGGAAAGGATAATGTACTGGGAACTCCTCACAGGAATCTGATTTGTGGTGAGGGGAGAGAGATAAAAGCTCATTTAGGAACGACATGAACATGCTGCGTAGGTAGCTGTTTATCAGTAAATATCTCCACTGAGATTAAGAAAAGCCGTAGCTTAATAAATTAAGTACTTCCTGGTATGGTTACTGTACTGGTAACTCCCCAAAAGAATCTGGATTGTGGTGAGGGAAGAGAGAAAAAAGCTCATTTAGGACCTGCACTTACGAAGGGGGAAGGCAGCTGTATATCAGGGAGTAAACCTTCTGAGAATAAAAACAGCTGGAGCTTGTTAAGGTAATTACACAGGGGAAAGGATAATGTACTGGGAACTCCTCAGAAGAATCTGATTTGTGGTGAGGGGAGAGAGATAAAAGCTCATCGACATGAACATGCAGCGTAAGTAGCTGTTTATCAGTAAATATCTCCACTGAGATTCAGAAAAGCAGTAGCTTAATAAATTAAGTACTTCCTGGTATGGTTACTGTACTGGTAACTTCCGAAAAGAATCTGGATTGTGGTGAGGGAACAGAGAAAAAAGGTCATTTAGGACCTGCACTTGCGAAGGGGGTAGGTAGCTGTATATCAGGGAGTAAACCTTCTGAGAATAAAAAGAGCTGGAGTTGTTAAGGTAATTACACAGGGGAAAGGATAATGTACGGGGAACTCCTCAGAAGAATCTGATTTGTGGTGAGGGGAGAGAGATAAAAGCTCATTTAGGAACGACATGAACATGCTGCGTAGGTAGCTGTTTATCAGTAAATATCTCCACTGAGATTAAGAAAAGCAGTAGCTTAATAAATAAAGTACTTCCTTGTATGCTTACTGTACTGGTAACTCCCCAAAAGAATCTGGATTGTGGTGAGGGAACAGAGAAAAAAGCTCATTTAGGACCTGCACTTACGAAGGGGGTAGGCAGCTGTATATCAGGGAGTAAAGCTTCTGAGAATAAAAACAGCTGGAGCTTGTTAAGGTAATTACACAGGGGAAAGGATAATGTACTGGGTACTCCTCAGAAGAATCTGATTTGTGGTGAGGGGAGAGAGATAAAAGCTCATTTAGGAACGACATGAACATGCTGCGTAGGTAGCTGTTTATCAGTAAATATCTCCACTGAGATTAAGAAAAGCAGTAGCTTAATAAATTAAGTACTTCTTGGTATGGTTACTGTACTGGTAACTCCCCAAAAGAATCTGGATTGTGGTGAGGGAACAGAGAAAAAAGCTCATTTAGGACCTGCACTTACGAAGGGGGTAGGCAGTTGTATATCAGGGAGTAAACCTTCTGAGAATAAAAACAGCTTTAGCTTGTTAAGGTAATTACACAGGGGAAAGGATAATGTACTGGGAACTCCTCAGAAGAATCTGATTTGTGGTGAGGGGAGAGAGATAAAAGCTCATTTAGGAACGACCTGACATGCTGCGTAGGTAGCTGTTTATCAGTAAATATCTCCACTGAGATTAAGAAAAGCAGTAGCTTAATAAATTAAGTACTTCCTGGTATGGTTACTGTACTGGTAACTCCCAAAAGAATCTGGATTGTGGTGAGGGAACAGAGAAAAAAGCTCATTTAGGACCTGCACTTACGAAGGGGGTAGGCAGCTGTATATCAGGGAGTAAACCTTCTGAGAATAAAAACAGCTGGAGCTTGTTAAGGTAATTACACAGGGGAAAGGATAATGTACTGGGAACTCCTCAGAAGAATCTGATTTGTGGTGAGGGGAGAGAGATAAAAGCTCATTTAGGAACGACATGAACATGCTTCGTAGGTAGCTGTTTATCAGTAAATATCTCCACTGAGATTAAGAGAAGCAGTAGCTTAATAAATTAAGTACTTCCTGGTTTGGGTACTGTACTGGTAAGTCCCCAAAAGAATCTGGATTGTGGTGAGGGAACAGAGAAAAAGCTCATTTAGGACCTGCACTTACGAACGGGGTAGGCAGCTGTATATCAGGGAGTAAACCTTCTGAGAATAAAAACAGCTGGAGATTGTTAAGGTAATTACACATGGGAACGGATAGTGTACTGGGAACTCCTCAGAAGAATCTGATTTGTGGTGAGGGGAGAGAGATAAAAGCTCATTTAGGAACGACATGAACATGCTGCGTAGGTAGCTGTTTATCAGTAAATATCTCCCCTGAGATTAAGAAAAGCAGTAGCTTAATAAATTAAGTACTTCTTGGTAAGGTTACTGTACTGGTAACTCCCCAAAAGAATCTGGATTGTGGTGACGGAACAGAGAAAAAAGCTCATTTAGGACCTGCACTTACGAAGGGGGTAGGCAGCTGTATATCAGGGAGTAAACCTTCTGAGAATAAAAACAGCTGGAGCTTGTTAAGGTAATTACACAGGGGAAAGGATAATGTACTGGGAACTCCTCAGAAGAATCTGATTTGTGGTGAGGGGAGAGACATAAAAGCTCATTTAGGAACGACATGAACATGCTTCGTAGGTAGCTGTTTATCAGTAAATATCTCCACTGAGATTAAGAGAAGCAGTAGCTTAATAAATTAAGTACTTCCTGGTATGGTTACTGTACTGGTAAGTCCCCAAAAGAATCTGATTGTGGTGAGGGAACAGAGAAAAAGCTCATTTAGGACCTGCACTTACGAACGGGGTAGGCAGCTGTATATCAGGGAGTAAACCTTCTGAGAATAAAAACAGCTGGAGATTGTTAAGGTAATTACACATGGGAACGGATAGTGTACTAGGAACTCCTCAGAAGAATCTGATTTGTGGTGAGGGGAGAGAGATAAAAGCTCATTTAGGAACGACATGAACATGCTGCGTAGGTAGCTGTTTATCAGTAAATATCTCCCCTGAGATTAAGAAAAGCAGTAGCTTAATAAATTAAGTACTTCTTGGTAAGGTTACTGTACTGGTAACTCCCCAAAAGAATCTGGATTGTGGTGACGGAACAGAGAAAAAAGCTCATTTAGGACCTGCACTTACGAAGGGGGTAGGCAGCTGTATATCAGGGAGTAAAACTTCTGAGAATAAAAACAGCTGGAGCTTGTTAAGGTAATTACACAGGGGAAAGGATAATGTACTGGGAACTCCTCAGAAGAATCTGATTTGTGGTGAGGGGAGAGAGATAAAAGCTCATTTAGGAACGACATGAATATGCTGCGTAGGTAGCTGTTTATCAGTAAATATCTCCACTGAGATTAAGAAAAGCAGTAGCTTAATAAATTAAGTACTTCCTGGTATGGTTACTGTACTGGTAACTCCCCAAAAGAATCTGGATTGTGGTGAGGGAACAGAGAAAAAAGCTCATTTAGGACCTGCACTTACGAAGGGAGTAGGCAGTTGAATATCAGGGAGTAAATCTTCTGAGAATAAAAACAGCTTTAGCTTGTTAAGGTAATTACACAGGGGAAAGGATAATGTACTGGGAACTCCTCAGAAGAATCTGATTTGTGGTGAGGGGAGAGAGATAAAAGCTCATTTAGGAACGACATGAACATGCTGCGTAGGTAGCTGTTTATCAGTAAATATGTCCACTGAGACTAAGAAAAGCAGTAGCTTAATAAATTAAGTACTTCCTGGTATGGTTACTGTACTGGTAACTCCCCAAAAGAATCTGGATTGTGGTGAGGGAACAGAGAAAAAAGCTCATTTAGGACCTGCACTTACGAAGGGGGTAGGCAGCTGTATATCAGGGAGTAAAGCTTCTGAGAATAAAAACAGCTGGAGCTTGTTAAGGTAATTACACAGGGGAAAGGATAATGTACTGGGAACTCCTCAGAAGAATCTGATTTGTGGTGAGTGGAGAGAGATAAAAGCTCATTTAGGAACGACATGAACATGCTGCGTAGGTAGCTGTTTATCAATAAATATCTCCACTGAGATTAAGAAAAGCAGTAGCTTAATAAATTAAGTACTTCCTGGTATGGTTACTGTACTGGTAACTCCCCAAAAGAATCTGGATTGTGGTGAGGGAACAGAGAAAAAAGCTCATTTAGGACCTGCACTTACGAAGGGGGTAGGCAGCTGTATATCAGGGAGTAAACCTTCTGAGAATAAAAACAGCTGGAGCTTGTTAAGGTAATTACATATGGGAAAGGATAATGTACTGGGAACTCCTCAGAAGAATCTGATTTGTGGTGAGGGGAGAGAGATAAAAGCTCATTTAGGACCAAATGAACATGCTGCGTAGGTAGCTGTTTATCAGTAAATATCTCCACTGAGATTAAGAAAAGCAGTAGCTTAATAAATTAAGTACTTCCTGGTATGGTTACTGTACTGGTAACTCCCCAAAAGAATCTGGATTGTGGTGAGGGAACAGAGAAAAAAAGCTCATTTAGGACCTGCACTTACGAAGGGGGTAGGCAGCTGTATATCAGGGAGTAAACCTTCCGAGAATAAAAACAGCGGGAGTTTGTTAAGTTAATTACAAAGGGGAAAGGACAATGTACTGAGAACTCCTAAGAAGAATCTGATTTGTGGTGAGGGGAGAGAGATAAAATCTCATTTAGGAACGACATGAACATGCTGCGTAGGTAGCAGTTTATCAGTAAATATCTCCACTGAGATTAAGAAAAGCAGTAGCTTAATAAATTAAGTACTTCCTGGTATGGTTACTGTACTGGTCACTCCCCAAAAGAATCTGGATTGTGGTGAGGGAACAGAGAAAGAAGCTCATTTAGGACCTGCACATACGAAGGGGAAGGCAGCTGTATATCAGGGAGTAAACCTTCTGAGAATAAAAACAGCTTTAGCTTGTAAAGGTAATTACACAGGGGAAAGGATAATGTACTGGGAACTCCTCAGAAGAATCTGATTTGTGGTGAGGGGAGAGAGATAAAAGCTCATTTAGGAACGTCATGAACATGCTGCGTAGGTAGCTGTTTATCAGTAAATATCTCCACTGAGATTAAGAAAAGCAGTAGCTTAATAAATTAAGTACTTCCTGGTATGGTTACTGTACTGGTAACTCCCCAAAAGAATCTGGATTGTGGTGAGGGAACAGAGAAAAAAGCTCATTTAGGACCTGCACTTACGAAGGGGGTAGGCAGTTGAATATCAGGGAGTAAATCTTCTGAGAATAAAAACAGCTTTAGCTTGTTAAGGTAATTACACAGGGGAAAGGATAATGTACTGGGAACTCCTCAGAAGAATCTGATTTGTGGTGAGGGGAGAGAGATAAAAGCTCATTTAGGAACGACATGAACATGCTGCGTAGGTAGCTGTTTATCAGTAAATATCTCCACTGAGATTAAGAAAAGCAGTAGCTTAATAAATTAAGTACTTCCTGGTATGGATACTGTACTGGTAACTCCCCAAATGAATCTGGATTGTGGTGAGGGGAGAGAGATAAAAGCTCATTTAGGAACGACATGAATATGCTGCGTAGGTAGCTGTTTATAAGTAAATATCTCCATTGAGATTAAGAAAAGCAGTAGCTTAATAAATTCAGTACTTCCTGGTATGGTTACTATACTGGTAACTCCCCAAAAGAATCTGGATTGTGGTGAGGGGAGAGAGATAAAAGCTCATTTAGGAACGACATGAACATGCTGCGTAGGTAGCTGTTTAACAGTAAATATCTCCACTGAGATTAAGAAAAGCAGTAGCTTAGTTAATTAAGTACTTCCTGGTATGGTTACTGTACTGGTAACTCCCCAAAAGAATCTTGATTGTGGTGAGGGAAAAGAGAAAAAAGCTCATTTAGGACGTGCACTTACGAAGGGGGTAGGCAGCTGTATATCAGGGAGTAAACTTTCTGAGAATAAAAACAGCTGGAGCTTGTTCAGGTAATTACAGAGGGGAAAGGATAATGTACTGGGTACTCCTCAGAAGCATCTGATTTGTGGTGAGGGGAGAGAGATAAAAGCTCATTTAGGAACGACATGAACATGCTGCGTAGGTAGCTGTTTATCAGTAAATATCTCCACTGAGATGAAGAAAAGCAGTAGCTTAATAAATTAAGTACTTCCTGGTATGGTTACTGTACTGGTAACTCCCCAAAAGAATCTGGATTGTGGTGAGGGAACAGAGAAAAAAGCTCATTTAGGACCTGCACTTACGAAGGGGGTAGGCAGCTGTATATCAGGGAGTAAACCTTCTGAGAATAAAAACTGCTGGAGCTTCTTAAGGTAATTACACAGGGGAAAGGATAATGTACTGGCAACTCCTCAGAAGAATCTGATTTGTGGTGAGGGGAGAGAGATAATAGCTCATTTAGGAACGACATGAACATGCTGCGTAGGTATCTGTTTATCAGTAAATATCTACTCTGAGATTAAGAAAAGCAGTAGCTTAATAAATTAAGAACTTCCTGGTATGGTTACTGTTCTGGTAACTCCCCAAAAGAATCTGGATTGTGGTGAGGGAACAGAGAAAAAAGCTCATTTAGGACCTGCACTTACGAAGGGGGTAGGCAGCTGTATATCAGGGAGTAAACCTTCTGAGAATAAAAACAGCTGGAGCTTGTTAAGGTAATTACATATGGGAAAGGATAATGTACTGGGAACTCCTCAGAAGAATCTGATTTGTGGTGAGGGGAGAGAGATAAAAGCTCATTTAGGAACGTCATGAACATGCTGCGTAGGTATCTGTTTATCAGTAAATATCTCCACTGAGATTAAGAAAAGCAGTAGCTTAATAAATTACGTACTTCCTGGTATGGATACTGTACTGGTAACTCCCAAATGAATCTGGATTGTGGTGAGGGGAGAGAGATAAAAGCTCATTTAGGAACGACATGAATATGCTGCGTAGGTAGCTGTTTATAAGTAAATATCTCCATTGAGATTAAGAAAAGCAGTAGCTTAATAAATTCAGTACTTCCTGGTATGGTTACTATCCTGGTAACTCCCCAAAAGAATCTGGATTGTGGTGAGGGGAGAGAGATAAAAGCTCATTTAGGAACGACATGAACATGCTGCGTAGGTAGCTGTTTAATTCAAAGGGAATACCAAATTCGAGAGACACGGGGTAAAAAAAGAGAAATAACTACAAAAGCAATACTTGCAAAACTGTTTGGTGTAAGTGAACTGAACAACTGGGCGGGGGGGAGGGAAGGGGAGGAGGGAGGGGGGCATGAGGGACAAGGCAACAAACAGTACAAGAAATGTATCCAACGCCCAACGTATGATACTGTAACCTCTCTGTACGTCAGTTTGAAAATAAAAACTTGAGAAAAAAAAAAAAAGAGTAAATATCTCCACTGAGATTAAGAAAAGCAGTAGCTTAGTTAATTAAGTACTTCCTGGTATGGTTACTGTACTGGTAACTCCCCAAAAGAATCTTGATTGTGGTGAGGGAAAAGAGAAAAAAGCTCATTTAGGACGTGCACTTACGAAGGGGGTAGGCAGCTGTATATCAGGGAGTAAACTTTCTGAGAATAAAAACAGCTGGAGCTTGTTCAGGTAATTACACAGGGGAAAGGATAATGTACTGGGAACTCCTCAGAAGAATCTGATTTGTGGTGAGGGGAGAGAGATAAAAGCTCATTTAGGAACGACATGAACATGCTGCGTAGGTAGTTGTTTATCAGTAAATATCTCCACTGAGATTAAGAAAAGCAGTCCCTTAATTAACTAAGTACTTCCTGGTATGGTTACTGTACTGGTAACTCCCCAAAAGAATCTTGATTGTGGTGAGGGAACAGAGAAAAAAGCTCATTTAGGACGTGCAATACGAAGGGGGTAGGCAGCTGTATATCAGGGAGTAAACCTTCTGAGAATAAAAACAGCTGGAGCTTGTTCAGGTAATTACACAGGGGAAAGGATAATGTACTGGGAACCCCTCAGAAGAATATGATTTGTTGTGAGGGGAGAGAGATAAAAGCTCATTTAGGAACGACATGAACATGTTGCGTAGGTAGCTGTTTATCAGTAATTATCTCCACTGAGATTAAGAGAAGCAGTAGCTTAATAAATTAAGTACTTCCTGGTATGGTTACTGTACTGGTAACTCCCCAAAAGAATCTGGATTGTGGTGAGGGAACAGAGAAAAAAGCTCATTTAGGACGTGCAATACGAAGGGGGTAGGCAGCTGTATATCAGGGAGTAAACCTTCTGAGAATAAAAACAGCTGGAGCTTGTTTAGGTAATTACAGAGGGGAAAGGATAATGTACTGGGAACTCCTCAGAAGAATCTGATTTGTGGTGAGGGGAGAGAGATAAAAGCTCATTTAGGAACGACATGAACATGCTGCGTAGGTAGCTGTTTATCAGTAAATATCTCCACTGAGATTAAGAAATCAGTAGCTTAATAAATTAAGTACTTCCTGGTATGGATACTGTACTGGTAACTCCCTAAAAGAATCTGGATTGTGGTGAGGGAACAGAGAAAAAATCTCATTTAGGACCTGCACTTGCGAAGGGGGTAGGCAGCTGTATATCAGGGAGTAAACCTTGTGAGAATAAAAACAGCTGGAGCTTGTTAAGGTAATTACACAGGGGAAAGGATAATGTACTGGGAACCCCTCAGAAGAATATGATTTGTGGTGAGGGGAGAGAGATAAAAGCTCATTTAGGAACGACATGAACATGCTGCGTAGGTAGCTGTTTATCAGTAAATATCTCCACTGAGATTAAGAAAAGCAGTAGCTTAATAAATTAAGTACTTCCTGGTATGGATACTGTACTGGTAACTCCCCAAAAGAATCTGGATTGTGGTGAGGGGAGAGAGATAAAAGCTCATTTAGGAACGACATGAACATGCTGCGTAGGTAGCTGTTTATCAGTAAATATCTCCACTGAGATTAAGAAAAGCAGTAGCTTAATAAATTAAGTACTTAATGGTATGGTTACTGTACTGGTAACTCCCAAAAAGAATCTGGATTGTGGTGAGGGAACAGAGAAAAAAGCTCATTTAGAACCTGCACTTACGAAGGGGGTATGCAGCTGTATATCAGGGAGTAAACCTTCTGAGAATAAAAAGAGCTGGAGCTTGTTAAGTTAATTATACAGGGGAAAGGATAATGTACTGGGAACTGCACAGAAGAATCTGATTTGTCGTGAGGGTAGAGAGATAAAAGCTCATTTATGAACGACATGAACATGCTGCGTAGGTAGCTGTTTATCAGTAAATATCTCCACTGAGATTAAGAAAAGCAGTAGCTTAATTAACTAAGTACTTCCTGGTATGGTTACTGTACTGGTAACTCCCCAAAAGAATCTTGATTGTGGTGAGGGAACAGAGAAAAAAGCTCATTTAGGACGTGCACTTACGAAGGGGGTAGGCAGCTGTATATCAGGGAGTAAACTTTCTGAGAATAAAAACAGCTGGAGCTTGTTCAGGAAATTACACAGGGGAAAGGATAATGTACTGGGAACTCCTCAGAAGAATCTGATTTGTGGTGAGGGGAGAGAGATAAAAGCTCATTTAGGAACGACATGAACATGCTGCGTAGGTAGCTGTTTATCAGTAAATATCTCCACTGAGATTAAGAAAAGCAGTAGCTTAATTAACTAAGTACTTCCTGGTATGGTTACTGTACTGGTAACTCCCCAAAAGAATCTTGATTGTGGTGAGGGAACAGAGAAAAAAGCTCATTCAGGACGTGCAATACGAAGGGGGTAGGCAGCTGTATATCAGGGAGTAAACCTTCTGAGAATAAAAACAGCTGGAGCTTGTTCAGGTAATTACACAGGGGAAAGGATAATGTACTGGGAACCCCTCAGAAGAATATGATTTGTGGTGAGGGGAGAGAGATAAAAGCTCATTTAGGAACGACATGAACATGCTGCGTAGGTAGCTGTTTATCAGTAAATATCTCCACTGAGATTAAGAGAAGCAGTAGCTTAATAAATTAAGTACTTCCTGGTATGGTTACTGTACTGGTAACTCCCCAAAAGAATCTGGATTGTGGTGAGGGTACAGAGAAAAAAGCTCATTTAGGACCTGCAATTACGAAGGGGGTAGGCAGCTGTATATCAGGGAGTATCGCTTCTGAGAATAAAAACAGCTGGAGCTTGTTAAGGTAATTACACAGGGGAAAGGATAATGTACTGGGAACTCCTCAGAAGAATCTGATTTGTGGTTAGGGGAGATAGATAAAAGCTCATTTAGGAACGACATGAACTGTTGGGGTCCATCTTCCCCCCTAGATGGAAGGGGCCTGAGGCACCTCCCCCAGCTGGGGAATGCAGCCCTTCCATCCTCTCTACATTGGAATCTGGAGAAACCGGTCCGATAAGAGACCCCCGACCTAGCTGGCAGCCAGCCTGGCGCCTACCAGCCCCGCCCTGGAGGTCGAGTGACGTAGCCCCTTGGAGGTCAAGTGTCCAGCCCCTTGGAGGTCACCTGACAGCTCGTGGCCTATGGGAATCCTGGCCAACCCCCTTCCCCTGATCATCTACCCTTGCCCCTCTCTCAATAAAGTTAGTTCGCCCTCAGAGGCTGACCCGTGGTCTATGTCCGTTGCTTCCAGAGTAGGATAGCGGTCACATTACCACGCGGGTCGCGCGCCCGCCAGGACGGAGACATCCCCACGTCTCACCCCGACAAACCTGCAGGCCGAGGGTTGGGGTAGAAGGCGATGCGAGGATAATAAGAGAGAAAGAAATGAGCACTTGAGCCGGAGCAGAGAAAGCAGTCCCCACAGAGTGGCGCCCCACGTGGTTTGCACGAATCCACGCAAGAAAGCCCGGCTCCCGACCGGCCCTGACGGAAACAGGTTGGAAATCCTGAGACGCGCGATCCTCCCACCCCAGGTAAGAGGATGGGACAAGTCCAGAATCGGCGAAACAATTCGCCCCCTAAGATCCTAAAGTTCACCCTCCAAAACGCGGGGATTAATATCTCAGAGCCCTGCGCCATACAAATTTGGGAGGAATTGACCCACAGGGTCACGTGGCTAACTGGAGCCAACCCACTCTCATGGGAAACTTGGGACCAACTAGAGCGGGATTTAACAGCACAATGGGGAAAACTCCCACTGCGAGCCATTAAGACTCTCAAGGCTTGCCTCTCTTGGGACCCGGGCGGGGAACCCCTGGATTCAGGAGAAGGAAGCCGGAGGTAATTTTGATCTGGAGTGGGCCCCGATGCCTACTCCAAAAAGCCCTGGGACCAAATCTCGTTCGGTACCCAGGAATCCAAGCCGAGGCAGACAGGAGAGGAGCAGAGCAGCCGCAGGCTTGCTACCCCTCCCCCATGTGAGGCTCAGCTTGAATCTATACATATGCAGATTTCGGCAGCCCTGAGCCGCTTTTCTGCGGCGCCGGCGGCGCCACGCAGCAAAAAAAAAAAAAAAAAAAAAAAACCGGCCTGGCCACTTTTAAATTCAGAGGCCTTGAAACTACAGATTTTCATGAGTCCAGGAGGATGGTTCTTGAGAGAGGCGGGTAAACGCGCCCTGGGCAAAATATCAACTTTACAGCCTGACTTTCAGATTTCCCACCAACCAAGGCAATAAACAGCCTAAAGCCCCTTGCTGGGCAGTCCCTATTGCCAGAGACAGTAATCATGATATTTGGAAAAAAGTTCCGATTCTTAATTAATACAGGAGCAGATCGGACTATATGCATTTAATTGGACAACATTATTATTGGATCAGTAGATGCCCAAGTACTAGACTTGGCCTATAGCAAGGCCCAAACACTCCCCCAAGGAGGAGGGCTGCGTATAGCCAGTGATAAGGTTCAGAAAGTATACCCCTTCAAGATCTTGGGGGCAGAGCTTAAACTAGACTCTGTATGCCCACTCAAGCCCCAGTTATCCTTCCAGGCAACTTATACTCTGGTGGAGATGCAAAGACTCCTAGGTGAAATTAATTGGCTAAGATCCTGGCTTCAACTGCCTACAGAGGAGCTGTTACCGCTCCATGACTCTTTGAAGGGCAAGGCGCCCACTGATGTTATTACAATAACTCCATCACTCCAAACAGCCTTCCAGAAAATCCAATTGGCCTTAAATAAGGCACAGCTGGCACGCTACAAGCCTAAGTGCCCACTTTGCCTTTGGATCCTCCCCGGATCCGAACTTTCTTCAGCTGCAATTACCCAATCAGGCGAGCCCCTTCAGTGGGTGCACGCATCAGTGGGAGGAGCTCCCAGAGTTTATTCCCAGATGGACCAGCTAGCTGACTTGGTAATTAAGGGCAGGGATACTTCCCTGAGACATTATGGAAGAGATCCTGACGTGCTAACTATTCCCTACCGGTTGTCAGATTTTGAATGGGTCAGGAGAAATAATTCACGTGTCTCTAGTGCCCTGGAGGGCTTTATGGGTAAGATAGATTGCCACTATGGCACTTCAAGATGGGTGACCTCATTTTCCAGGCTACAATGGACACCCCCTGTGCTTTTCTCTACCAAGCCTCTTGTCAAGGCTGCCAATGTCTTTACAGATGGTGGGCGAGCCGGCTCTGCCGTAGTGGTGCGCTCCGCCTCGCCCCCTGCCGGTGGGAAAGATAACACCCATTACTTTGAAGCCGTCACTGGCTCTGCACAGTTTAAAGAGCTGTACGCAGTCGCCTTGGCACTGACCCATGTTAAACAGCCAATGAACTTGTTCTCTAATAGTCTATATGTGGTTAACTTGCTACCCAACCTGGTATGTTCACATATCAAGTTGGATGGAAACCCAATCACTCCTCTGATGATCCAAGTCAGGTCTCTGTTAAAAGAGCGGAGTGAGCCTATTTTTTTACAGCACCTTCGTGGACACCAAGGACTGCCTGGGGACCTGGCACAAGGTAATCGTAGGGCCGACCAGCTGGCCACTGATGGAACCATCATAGCTCTAGCCATTGTACAACCTCAAAACCTCCAAATGGCCAAAGGGCTTCATGAGCGTACTCACTTAAATTGGAGAGGGTTACATCAGAGATTTCCTTCAATTCCTATAAAAGACTTAAAAAAGATTATAAGGACTTGCAAATCATGTATGCCTTTCGTGCAAGTCCCTCCCTTGCAATCTCCAGGTGTAAATTCAAGAGGTTTAAGACCCAATTTAATTTGGCAGACTGATGTGACCCATTACGCCCCCTTTGGAAGGCTAAAATATATATTTATGTCCATTGACACCTGCTCCGGTGCATGTTGGGCCTCTCTGCATACCGGTGAAAGAGCACGGCATGCTGAAAGCCACTTCTTACAATGTTTTGCTATCCTAGGACTGCCTTTACAGGTTAAAACAGATAATGGACCTTGTTTCACCAGTAAGCCTTTACAGGCATTTTTCCAAATGTGGAATATTAAACATACCACTGGAATACCTTATAACCCAAAGGGTCAAGCCATAATTGAGAGGCATAATAGGACCCTAAAGGATCAATTATTAAAACAAAAAGGGGGGGGAAGCCCCCAGGACCAGCTGAGGACAGCGATGTTTACATTGAATATTTTAAATTTCTCTAAGGACCAACCTCTGTCGGCTTTCCAGAGACACTGGTCAAGCCAAACACCCTACTTAAAAGTGGAGGCCCGGTGGAAGGATTCTCTGACAGGGGCGTGGCGTGGACCCGACCCAATTATCAGTGCAGGAAGGGGATTCGCCTGCGTCTTCCCTACTGGGGAACCGAATCCAATCTGGATACCAGCTAGAGATGTAAAATATTGTCCAACAGAATGACCACCCAAGGGCACCTGCCCGTGAGGGATGTCTCCCCCTTGTTTCCTTTCAGGAAAGCAAAGACCGAGGTGGAATTTTCTAAGGAGAAACGGGAAGGCCTGCCTGCACCAGCGATGGACCTGGACCCAGTGTCGGCCCTGTTTCTTCCCTGGACCCTGCCTGACGCCCTTTGGAGTAACGTTTGCTGTGGCAGCGTGGCCCACAGCCTTGCCCAAGGACCAGAGGGAAATTTTGCACGGTTGTCCCTCCCTTTCGCTCCCCCCTTTGCTGCTTATCTCGGGGGTCCCCATTGGAGGGAAATAGGAGCTAAAGGACTTGGACACTTTAATGTTTTATTATAAATGTTTATAATAAGTAAGGTATTGGCACCTTGCTGTAATGTTTACTGTGAAGTGTTTTACTAACCTCAGTTGTTAAGTTACCAGCATCCTGGCTGCCACATCACCAGGACCTGAACCTGCCCCTCTACCTCACCATCGAGGGAAGGAAGAGCCACCTGTGCTACCTTGAGCGACACCAGACTGGACCAGAATTCCTGTTTTCCGTGGACTGAACCCGATAAGAGACCCTCCATTGCCTTGTGCCTTGTCGTAATTACTCATGTGTTACAGTTGCTCATGTTTGCATTTGCCTTGTATTACGATTGCTTATGCTCATGTCTGCTTTATGCTCCCATTTACCTTATGTTTACATTGGGTCTCTTGTTGTAAGCGATGGACCAGAGCTGTCTAGGTACCAAGTGGCCTTTAGCCTTTTAGCCATATAAGAACCCCAAGAGGCTCGTCACTCGAACCCTAGGACCGGCTGCTCAGTAAGGTCCGCTGGCACCGGAAAAAATTATCAGGCTCTCTTTCGAGTGCCAATTCCACTCTCCCCAAGGCCTCTCATCGGGCCCGCCAGCCCGGCAGGAAGGTCAGCCTGAAGAGCTAGGGCCGTTAGCCCAAGACGGGTAAGACTCGCCTTGGGGGGGGGGGGGGAAACCTAAGACATGGCGCGCTCTCGAGTAGGGCGCCTCCTGCTGTTCGAAAAAAAAAATATAAAAGAGGCAGATGTTGGGGTCCATCTTCCCCCCTAGATGGAAGGGGCCTGAGGCACCTCCCCCAGCTGGGGAATGCAGCCCTTCCATCCTCTCTACATTGGAATCTGGAGAAACGGTCCGATAAGAGACCCCCGACCTAGCTGGCAGCCAGCCTGGCGCCTACCAGCCCCCGCCCTGGAGGTCGAGTGACGTAGCCCCTTGGAGGTCAAGTGACCAGCCCCTTGAGGTCAAGTGACCAGCCCCTTGGAGGTCACCTGACAGCTCGTGGCCTATGGGAATCCTGGCCAACCCCCTTCCCCTGATCATCTACCTTGCCCCTCTCTCAATAAAGTTAGTTCGCCCTCAGAGGCTGACCCGTGGTCTATGTCCGTTGCTTCCTGAGTAGGATAGCGGTCACATTACCACGCGGGTCGCGCGCCCGCAGGACGGAGACATCCCCACGTCTCACCCCGACAAACCTGCAGGCCGAGGGTTGGGGTAGAAGGCGATGCAAGGATAATAAGAGAGAAAGAAATGAGCACTTGAGCCGGAGCAGAGAAAGCAGTCCCCACAATGAACATGCTGCGTAGGTAGCTGTTTATCAGTAAATATCTCCACTGAGATTAAGAAATCAGTAGCTTAATAAATTAAGTACTTCCTGGTATGGATACTGTACTGGTAACTCCCCAAAAGAATCTGGATTGTGGTGAGGGAACAATAGAAAAAAGCTCATATAGGACCTGCAATTACGAAGGGGGTAGGCAGCTGTATATCAGGGAGTATCGCTTCTGAGAATAAAAACAGCTGGAGCTTGTTAAGGTAATTACACAGTGGAAAGGATAATGTACTGGGAACTCCTCAGAAGAATCTGATTTGTGGTGAGGGGAGAGAGATAAAAGCTCATTTAGGAACGACATGAACATGCTGCGTAGGTAGCTGTTTTTCAGTAAATATCTCCACTGAGATTAAGAAAAGCAGTAGCTTAATAAATTAAGTACTTCCTGGTATGATTACTGTACTGGTAAATCCCCAAAAGAATATGGATTGTGGTGAGGGAACAGAGAAAATAGCTCATTTAGGACCTGCACTTACGAAGGGGGTAGGCAGCTGTATATCAGGGAGTAAACCTTCTGAGAATAAAAACAGCTGGAGCTTGTTAATGTAATTACACAGGGGGAAAGGATAATGTACTGGGAACTCCTCAGAAGAATCTGATTTGTGGTGAGGGGAGAGAGATAAAAGTTCATTTAGGGAACGACATTAACATGCTGCGTAGGTAGCTGTTTATCAGTAAATATCTCCACTGAGATTAAGAAAAGCAGTAGCTTAATAATTTAAGTACTTCCTGGTACGGGTAGTGTACTGGTAACACCCCAAAAGAATCGGATTGTGGTGAGGGAACAGAGAAAAAAGCTCATTTAGGACCTGCACTTACGAAGGTGGTAGGCAGCTGTATATCAGGGAGTAAACCTCTGAGAATAAAAACAGCTGGAGCTTGTTAAGGTAATTACACAGGGGAAAGGATAATGTACTGGGAACTCCTCAGAAGAATCTGATTTGTGGTGAGGGGGGAGAGAGATAAAAGCTCATTTAGGAACGACATGAACATGCTGCGTAGGTAGCTGTTTATCAGTAAATATCTCCACTGAGATAAGAAAGCAGTAAGCTTATATTAAATTAAGTACTTCCCTGGTTAGGGTAGTGTACTGGTAACTCCCCAAAAGAATCTGGATTGTGGTAGGGAACAGAGAAAAAAGCTCATTAGGACCTTCACTTACGAAGGTGGTAGGCAGCTGTATATCAGGGAGTAAACCTTCTGAGAATAACAACAGCTGGAGCTTGTTAAGGTAATTACACAGGGGAAAGGATAATGTACTGGGAACTCCTCAGAAGAATCTGATTTGTGGTGAGGGGAGGAGAGATAAAAGCTCATATAGGAACGACATGAACATGCTGCGTAGGTAGCTGTTTATAAGTAAATATCTCCACTGAGATAAAGAAAAGCAGTAGCTTAATTAAATTAAGTACTTTCTGGTATGGTTACTGTACAGGTAACTCCCCAAAAGAATCTGGATTGTGGTGAGGGGAACAGAGAAAAAAGGCTCATTTAGGACCTTCACTTACGAAGGGGGTAGGCAGCTGTATATCAGGGAGTAAACCTTCTGAGAATAAAAACAGCTGGAGCTTGTTAAGGTAATTACACAGGGGAAAGGATAATGTACTGGGAACTCCTCAGAAGAATCTGATTTGAGGTGAGGAGAGAGATAAAAGCTCATTTATGAACGACATGAACATGCCGCGTAGGTAGCTGTTTATCAGTAAATATCTCCACAGAGATTATGAAAAGTAGTACCTTAATAAATTAGTTCTTCCTGGTATGGTTACTGTACTGGTAACTCCCCAAAAGAATCTGGATTGTGGTGAGGGAACAGAGAAAAAAGCTCATTTAGGACCTGCACTTACGAAGGGGGTAGGCAGCTGTATATCAGGGAGTAAACCTTCTGAGAATAAAAACAGCTGGAGTTTGTTAAGGTAATTACACAGGGGAAAGGATAATGTACTGTAAACTCTCAGAAGAATCTGATTTGTGGTGAGGGGGGGAGAGAAAAAAAACTCATTTAGGAACGACATGAACATGCTGCGTAGGTAGCTGTTTATCAGTAAATATCTCCACTGAGATTAAGAAAAGCAGTAGCTTAATAAATTAAGTACTTCCTGGTATGGTTACTGTACTTGTAACTCCCCAAAAGAATCTCGATTGTGGTGAGGGAACAGAGAAAAAAGCTCATTTAGGACCTGCACTTACGAAGGGGGTAGGGAGCTGTATATCAGGGAGTAAACCTTCTGAGAATAAAACAGCTGGAGCTTGTTAAGGTAATTACACAGGGGAAAGGATAATGTACTGGGAACTCCTCAGAAGAATCTGATTTGTGGTGAGGGGAGA
Organism: Perognathus longimembris pacificus; assembly: GCF_023159225.1. NCBI lineage: Eukaryota > Metazoa > Chordata > Mammalia > Rodentia > Heteromyidae > Perognathus > Perognathus longimembris. The sequence goes on along the minus strand of NW_025958896.1, from coordinate 952 downwards.
GAGATAAAAGCTCATTTAGGAACGACATGTACATGCTGCATAAGTAGCTGTTTATCAGTAAATATCTCCACTTGAGATTAAGAAAAGCAGTAGCTTAATAAACTAAGTACTTCTTGGTATGGGTACTGTACTGGTAACTCGCCAAAAGAATCTGGATTGTGGTGAGGGAACAGAGAATAAAGCTCATTTAAGACCTGCACTTACGAAGGGGGTAGGCAGCTGTACATCAGGAAGTATCCCTTCTGAGAATAAAAACAGCTGGAGCTTGTTAATGTAATTACACAGGGGAAAGTATAATGAACTAGGAACTCCTCAGAAGAATCTGATTTGTGGTGAGGGGAGAGGAGATAAAAGCTCATTTAAGAACGACATGAACATGCTGCGTAGGTAGCTGTTTATCAGTAAATATCTCCACTGAGATTAACAAAAGCAGTAGCTTAATAAATTAAGTACTTCCTGGTATGGGTACTGTACTGGTAATTCCCCAAAAGAATCTGGATTGTGGTGAAGGAACAGAGAAAAAAGCTCATTTAGGACCTGCACTTACGAAAGGGTAGGCAGTAGTATATCAGGGATTATACATTCTGAGAATAAAAACAGCTGGAGCTTATAAAGGTAATTACACAGAGGAAAGGAAATATACTGGGAACTCCTCAGAAGAATCTGATTTGTGGTGAGGGGAGAGAGATAAAAGCTCATTTAGGAACTACAAGGTCATGCTGCATACGTAGCTGTTTATCAGTAAATATCTCTACTGAGATTAAGAAAAGCAGTAGCTTAATAAATTAAGTACTTCCTGGTATGGTTACTGTACTGGTAACTCCCCAAAAGAATCTGGATTGTGGTGAGGGAACAGAGAAAAAAGCTCATTTAGGACCTGCATTTACGAAGGGAGTAGGCAGGCTGTATATCAGGTTAGTAAACATTCGGGAATAAAAACAGCTGGAGCTTG